>NC_043705.1:4008235-4038584 GCF_006229205.1 Suricata suricatta
TTTTTGAAGAATTATTTGGGGATTTCTTGTAAGGCATTTCTTGTGTAGAGAAACTCCCTCAGTTTTGTTTGTCTGGGGAAGCTTTTATTTTATGTTCACCTAAAGAATCATATTGCCAAATAATGTATTTTGGGGGACACCTGGATGTCTCAGTCAGTTAAGCATCCTACTCTTGATTTTGGCTCTGGTCATGATCTCCTGTCCTCTTTGATTGGGCCCCGTGTTGGGCTCTCTGTTGACAGCATGGAGCCTACTTGAGATTCGCTTTCTCACTCTCTCATTCTGCTTCTCCCCTGCTCACACACCCTCTCTCCCTGAAAATAAATAAATAAACATTTTCAAATGTAAAAATAATAATTAAAAAATGTATCAGATAGGAAACCTAGAAATAGTTCTGAAATTATATGGTTAACTCATTTTAGACAAAGCAGAAAAGAACATTTACTGGTAAAAAAAAAAAAACACAGTCTTCAACAAATGGTGCTGGGAAAACGGGACGATGACATGAAGAGGAATGAAACTGAACCAGATTTTTACACTATGTACAAAAATAAATTCAAAATGGATGAATACCTAACCGTGAAAGAGGAAACCATTTTTCCTTGAGGAGAAAGCAGGCAGCAACCAATTTGACCGCAGAGGTAGCAACTTCTTACTAGACATAGCCAGAGACAAAGGAAACAAAAGCAAGAGTGAACTATTAGGACTTTATCAAGGTAAGAAGTTTCTGCACAGCAAAAGAAACAACAAACCTAAAAGGAATGGGAGAATATATTTGTTAATGACATATCTGATAATGAGATAGTATCTAAAATCTATAAGGAACTTATTAATCACAACACCCCAAAGCAAACAACTCCGTTAAGAAAAGGGAAAAAGATATGAACATATTTTTTTTTTCAAAATAAGACATACAGGTGGCTATCAGACACATGAGAAGATGTTCAACATGACTTATTATCAGGAGAATACAAATCACAACCACAGTGAGATAATGCCTCACACTCATCAGCATGGCTAAAGTTCACCACACAAGAAATAACAGATATTGGCGAGGATGTGGGGAAAGTGGAAGCCTCTTACACTGTTAGTGGGAAAGCAAACTTGTGTAACCACTCTGGAGAACAGTAGAAAGTTCCTCAAAAAACTGAAAGTAAGAGTGTCTGAGTGGCTCGTTGGTTGGGACATCCTACTCTTGATTTCTGCTCAGGTCATGATCTCACATGAATCAAACCCTGATGTTGAATCAAGTGATGTGTGGGGCTCTGCATTGGCAGTATGGAGCCAGCTTGGCATTTTCTCCCTCTCTCTCTGACCCTCTCCTGCTCACACATGCTCGCTTGCTCTCTCTCTCGCTCTCTCTCTCTCTCTCTCAAACTAAACAAATAAACATTAAAAAACTAGAAATAGAACTCCCATATGATACAGAAATTGCACTATTAGGTATTGCTCAAAGGATGAAGAATAAAGATTCAAAGAAATATATGCACCCCAATATTTAGAGCAGCATTGTCAACAATAGCCAAAATATGGAGAGATTCCAAATGTTCATCAACTGATACACACACACACAAACACACACACACACACACACACACACACACACACACATCTCAAAAGAATGAAATCTTGCCATTTGCCATGTAGTGAATGGAGCTAGAACCTATTATGCTAAGCTAGATAGCTCAATCAGAGAAAGGTAAATATCATGTGATTTCAGTCATATATAAGGTTTAAAAAATGAAACAGATGAAATATGAGGAGGGACAAGGAGAAGACAGGGAAGCCACAAGAGGCTCTTAACATTAGAGAACAGCTATTTCTCAAACATGGTGGAGAAGTATGGAAACCCGAAATTCCCTCTTCTCTCAAACACACCAGTGTTGAGACCAAAGGACTTTGATTTCCAAGAGTCTGGGCTGCAGAGTGACAAAGACATCTCCAGGTACCCACAGGGACAATTGGCCTGCCATAGGTGCATGATTGGGAACTGGGAGAGAAGAAATGAGCTGCCTATGCATGGATGGGTGGTATCCCCTTCTGCAGAAATACAAACAGAAGAGAAGGAGAGGCTGAGGAAGTGAAGGACTGCATCTGGACAAAAGAGCACCATGGACCAAGATGTAGAAAGACCTAATCTCTATCTCTGGGACTATCTCAAGACTGGGGACAGCTGCCCAGTTTGCAGACCTGGGGAGGAGGGTAGCCAACCCTGGGCTTCATAACTAGTTCAGAGTTGCAGTCTGCAGTGGGAGAAAGCAATACTCTCCTTGAAGTGCTGTGAGAAGAAGGCATATAACCATACACAGGGCAAAGATTGTCTGTACCTGCCAGCCAGAGACCACATATCAGCAGGCAGAGGAGCACTTCCTCGGAAATGGGGTGCATGGAACAGGACCCTATAAGTCATCTGGGTTTAATGTGGCATATAACATTGATGACTTTCATATATTGAGGTGACCTTTCTAAGAATGTACTTGGTCATGATGCTGAATTTCATTTGATAATATTGATTTTCTCGAAATTCATAAGGATATTTCCCTGTGAGTTTGTGTGTGTGTGTGTGTGTGTGTGTGTGTGTGTGTGTGTGTGTGTGTGTGTGTTGGTAAGTGTTTTTGGTTAGTTTTCTGTTTCTTGGAACTAGACCAATTAATCTAACATACTCTTGTTTTATACAATTGTTCATTGTATTATCTTACAACCATTTTTATTTTTATTTCTGTGAACTTAGTAGAAATGTACTAACATTTATCCTGGACTATTTCATTTTTGGTAATGAGTTTTATAATTTCTTTATAATCATTGTTCAGAGGTTATTTGCAAATACCTCCTGATATTCTTTAGTACATCTTTTGGTTTTGTTGATTGTTCCTTCACTGTGCAGAAGCTTCTTATTTTGATATAGACCCAATAGTTCGTTTGCTTTTGTTTCCCTTTCATGAGAAGATATATCGAGAGATAAGTTTCTATGGCTGATGTCAATGATGTTACTGCATGTGTTTGCCTCTAGGAAATTTATGGTTTCAGGCCTCAATTTAGGTCTTAAATCCACTTTGAAGTTAGTTTTGTGTATGGTGAAATAATGTATTCCAGGTTCATGCTTTTGCATGTTGCCGTCCAGTTTTTCCAACAGCATTTTTTGAAGTGACTGTTTTTTCTTATAGGATATTTTTTTACTGCTTTGTTGAAGATTAATTGACCATAGAGTTGAGGGTTCACTGGTACTACATTTTTTAAATATAATTTGAAATCAGGAATTGTGATGGCTCCAGCTTTTTTATTTTTCCTGAGGTTGCTTTGGCTATTCATGGACTTTTGTGTTTTTATGCTAATTTCAGAATTGTTTGTCCTAGCTCCATGAAAAATGGTGGTGGTATTTTAATAGAGATTTCATTACATGAATAGATGTCTTTGAGTAGTGTCAGCATATTAAAATATTTTTTCTTCTTATCAATGAGAATAAAATGTCTGTCTGTTATGGGTGTCATCTTACTTTCACATCTTGGTTAGGCTTATTCCGAGGTGTCTCATTATTTTTAGTGCAGTTGTACAGTGGATACTTTTCTTGATTTCTTTTTTGCTCATTCATTATTGTTGTATAGAAATGCAACAGAGGAGAGAGGAGAGATGGTGGAGAAGTAGGGAGTTCTATATGTTTCACCCGCCTGCATCTATCAATCTAAGAAGGACTGAGGCCACAACACTCTGATGCACAAGAGTCTGGGAAGAAAAGAGACTGAGTCCACTAAGAAGACAGCCTGATAGGAGCGTGAGTGTGAACTGAGGGAGACAAAAATGGGCCAGGACCCGGAAGCCGGAAGGGGAGTGGGACCCCACCATGTACAGCTGTGCAGAGCTGCAGAGAGATGAAGGGAAGAGAAAGAGAGGCTGAAAATGCTCATAGAGCTATCTCTGTGGGAAAAGAAAAACCTCGGCCAGGGATAGAGAGGGATCCTATCACCCCATCTATAACCATAGGGTCTGGGGAGAGAGATTCTTTCTCTCTAGCTGGAGCACTTTCCTTGGGCTCATTGCCCCAATCCCAGGCACTGCCAGGAGAAATTGCACCCCTACTCCCCCTACTAGATGCCCAGCTAGGAAGCCTCCTGCCTGTGGGAGTACATATCAGGTAGTACCATTAAAGTGCATGGAATAGGATCTGGAAATATGACAGGGATTGAAAAATACAATGAGGATCATTGCAGCACAAGGAGATCAGACTCAAAAGAGTGAGTTCCAATGCTTGGTTTCAGAAGGGAATGGGGCACTGTCATTCTCCCCATAATCAACAAGGCGCTGGGAACAGTCCTCAGGAAATGTCATTTGCAACTATCATTTCCCATTCTGTCGGTTGCCTATTCGTTTTCATGATTGTTTCCTTTGCAGTGCAGAAGCTTTTTATCTTGATGAGGTCCTAAGAGTTCAGTTTTGCTTTCATTTCCCTTGCCTTTGGGGATGTGTCCAGTAGGAAATTGCTGCAGTTGAGGTCAAGGAGGTTGTTTCCTACATTCTCTTCAAGGGTTTGATGATTTCCTTTCTCACATCCAGGTCCTTCATCCATTTTGAATTTATTGTTGTGTATGGTGTAAGAAAGTGGTCTAGTTTCATCTTCCGCATGTTGCTGTCCAGTTCTCCCAGCACCACCTGCAGAGGCAGTCTTTTTTCCATTGGATACTCTTTTCTGCTTTGGCAAAAATTAATTGGTTATACATTTGTCGGCCTAGTTCTGGGTTCTCTGTTTTATTCCACTGGTCTATGTATCTGTGCCAAAACCATACCACCTTGATGATGACAGCTTTGTAGTAGAGGCTAAATTTTGGGATTGTGATGCCTCCCGTTTTGGTCTTCTTCTCCAATATTACTTTGGCTATTCTTGGTCTTTTGTGCTTCCATATGAATTCAGATAAAAGGCTAGTATGAAAAATCTCCAAGGAACTCACCAAACTACACACCCAAAATACAAATAACCCATTGAAGAAATGGGCAGAAGACATAAACAGACACTTCTCCAAAGAGGACATCCAGATGGCCTACAGGCACAAGTAACAATGCTCAACATCACTCATCATCAGGGAAACACAAATCAAAACCACACTGAGATACCACCTCACGCCAGTTAGAGTGGCTAAAATGAACAAATCATGAGACCATAGATGCTGGAGAGGGTGTGGAGAGATGGGCACCCTCCTACACTGTTGGTGGGAATGTAAATGGTGCAGCTATCTGGAAAACAGTGTGGAGTTTCCTCAAAAACTATCAATAGAATTCCCCTATAACTCAGCCATAGCACTGCTAGGGATTTACCCAAGGGATGCAGAAGTGCTGATGCATAGGGGCACATGTACCCCAATGTTCATAGCAACACTGTAAACAATAGCCAAATCATGGAAAGAGCCTAAATTTCCATCACTGATGAATGGATCAAGAAGATGTGGTATATGTACAATGGAGTAATACAGGGCGATGAGAAAGAATGAAATATGGCCATTTGTAGCAAGGTGGATGGACCTCGAGGGTGTCATGCTAAGCACAATAAGTCAGGTGGAGAAGGATAGATACCATATGTTTGCACTCATAAGTCTAACAGGAGAATAGGAGAAACCTAATGGTGAACAAGGGGGAGGGCAAGAGGTAAAGAGAGTTGGGGAGAGAGAGGGATGCAAAACCCGAGAGACTATTAAATACTAAAAAGGAACCTGGGTTTGAAGAGGGGAGGGGGAAAAGAGATGGTGGTAAGGGAGGAGGGCACTTGTGGGGAAGAGCACTGGGAGTTATATGGAAACCTATTTACAATAAACTATTTAAAAATAAAAAATTAAAATAAAATATTAAAAAAAGAAAAATAAGAAAAGAAAGGAATGGAAAAACATTTATCATACTAACGAAAGTCAATGAAAGCCAGAATAACAATACTTATAGTAGAAAAACTGGTATTAAAGCAAAGACTGTAACAAGGAATGAAGAATGGTACTATATCATAATAGTGAAAGAGACAATTCAATAAGAATATTCAATAATTGTAATTATCCACCCACCCGAGAGCACCTTTTTATAGAACACAGTTAATAAGAAACATAAGTGTCGGGAGCCGCCACGTTTCCTGGCTGCCTCAGGCAAGGATTATCACTCTCTGGGGAGTGAACCAGTAAATAAGATTTGCATCTGGAGGCTGGAGATTGCCATTTCCTGGTCAAAATAATTTCGGCGTCGGTCATGCTGGGCCAGATGAAGAGTGGCCAAGGTGCACAAAAGATCAAAACCGCATTTTGGATTATTCAGTGCTAGCTTCCCCTCCCCAGCATTTGCAGAGGCAAGTCTGGGTGCTTCTTTTGATATGCATTTGACTCTGTTTACCTGACAACCGATCCGGGTCAGTTCTCCGCCCCAAATTCTATATAAGAAAAATTATTTTCTTAATGAAAAAAGGGAGAAGGAGAAAGAAGAAGAATAAAGGAGACAGAGTCTTGATCGGAAATGGTGTGTGCTGTCTTCACTCTCTGCATCTCTCCCTCCTGCCCTGTTTTTCTCTCCTTCCCTCAGGAAAAGTACCCGCGAGGATTTTTCGCCCTGCTGGCCAGGGCGGGACATGACACATAAGGGAACTAATTGTATTAATACAATAAGAGTAAGATTTTAATACCCTACTTACATCAATGGATGGATCATATAAACAGAAAATCAACAAGAAAACAGTTGCTTTGAATGAAACATTGGACAAGATGGATTTCAGAGATATATTAAGAATTTTCCATTCTAAAACAGAAGAATACACATTCTTTTCAAGACCACATGGGACATTCTTCAGAATAGATCACATTCTAGGTTAAATATCAGCATCAATAAGTGAAAAAAGATTTGAATCATAACATGTATCTTTTCTGAACCAATGTTATGAAACTTGATCCCAACCACAAGCACACACACACACACACACTTGAAAAGAGCACAAATACATGAAGGTTAAACACATACTACTGCAAAATGAATCAGTCAACTGGGAAGTCAAAGAAGAAATCTAAAACTACGTATAAACAAAAACATAAATGGCCAAATCCTTTGGAATGCAGAAAAAAGTGGTCCTAAGGGGGAAGTATATAGCAATATGGGGCTACCTCAAGAAGCAAGAAAATTTTCAAAAAAATATATATAAGCTTATACCAAAAGGAGCTAGAAAAAAAAGGTAACATATGAAACCAAAAACCAGCAGAAGGGAAATCATAAAGATTAGAGCAGAAATAAATGACACAGAAAGTAAAAAGCAAAAATAAGAACAAACAACTAACAACAACAACAAAAACAACAAGACAGATCAATGTCATTAGGAACTGGTTCATTACAGAAATTAATGAAATTGATAAGTCAATAACAAGTCATATCACAAAGAAGATAAAATCCCAAATAAATATAAATATAAGGAGAAATAACAACCAACCCCACAGAAATTCAACCAATTATAAGATAATATTATTAAAAAGAGTATACCAATAAATTGGATATCCTGGGAGATGTGCATAAATTTTTGGAAACATATGAACTACAAATTTAAAACAAGAAGAAACAGAAAACTTGAATAGATGGATAACCAGCAACAAAAGTGAATCAGAAACAAACAAACAAAAAAAAAAAAAAACTGCCAACAAAATAAAAGTCCGAGGTCAAATGGCTTCACAGACTAATTCTACCAAACTTTAAAAATAAGTTAATACCTATTCTTCTCAAATATGCCAAAAAAAGAAAAAGAAGGAAAACTTCCAATGTCATTTTATAAGACTAGCATTCATAACCCTGATAACAAAACCAGATAAATACTAACAAAAGTCAGCTACAGGCCAGTATGCCTGATGAACATGAATGCAAGAATTCCCAACAAAATGCCAGCAAATTGATCCAACATACACTAAAAGGATCATTTACCACAATCAAATGGGATTTATCCATATGTTCCAATGGTGGTTCAATATGTGCAAATCTATCAGTGTGATACACCACATTAATAAAAGAAAGGGCAATAATTGTATGATCACTTTAATAGGTGCAGAAATAGCATTAGACAAATTATAACATCCATTCATGATTTTTTAAAAAATCCTTCAACAGAAATAAACTTAGAAGGAACCTACCTCAACATAATTAATGCAATATACAAAAACAAAACAAAACAAAACAAAACAAAAAGCTAATATCACCTTCAATGGGGAAGAACTGAGAACATTTTCTCTGGCCAGGAACAAGATAGGGATGTCCACTCTCACCGTTATTATTTAACAAAGTACTGCAATTTCTAGCCACAAGAACAAGACAACAAAAAGAGGCAAATGGCATCCAATTCCCAAGGTAGTTGTCAAACTCAATATTTTGCAGATGACATGATACTCTATATAGAACATAGAAAACACAAAATACTAAACCAAAAAAATGTGAAACTGATACATGAATTCAATAATGCCATAAGATACAAAACCAACATACATAAATCTGTTGCATTTTATATTATACACCTATAATGAAGCAGCAGAAAGAATAATTAAGAAATCAATACCATTTACAATTGCACCAAAAAAATAGACACATTAGAGTAACTTAAGCGAAGAGTTGAAAGACCTATTCTCAGAAAAGTATAAAACACTAATTAAAGAAAATAATGTGACACAGGAAATGGAACAACCATCCATGTTCATGGATTGGAAGAAAAATTAGCTAAAATGGCTATATTATCCAGAGCAAACTACACAGTTAATGGTACTCATCAAAATACTGGCTTCATTTTCCACAGAGCAAGAAGAAAACATTATAAATCTTGTATGGAACCACAAAAGACCCTGCATAGCCACAGCAACCTTGAAAGAAGGACAACAAATCTGGAGGCATCACAATTCTCTACTTCAAATTATATTACAAAACTGTAGTGATCAAATTAACGTGGGACTAGCATAAAAACAGACACATAGATCAATGTACCAGAACAGCAAATCTAGATGTGAACCCAGAAGTATATGATCAATTAGTCTTTGACAAAGCAGGAATGAATATCCAATGGGAAAAAAGACAAATGGTGTTGGGACAGCTGAACATTACTGTGCAAATGAATGAAACAGAACTGCTCCTTATACTATACACAGAAATATGTACGAAATGAATAGAAGACCCAAACGTGAGACATGAAACCATAAAAATCCTAGAAGAGAACACGGGCACTAACCTGTTATTGGTCATAGCAATTTCTTTCTAGATATGTCTCCCATCGCAATTGAAATAAAAGCAAAAATAAACTATTGGGATTTTAGCAAAATAAAGACCTTCTGCACACCAAAAGAAGCTATCAACAAAATAAAACAAAACTACAGAATGGAAGAAGGTATTTGCAAATGACATACTTGACAAGGCTTAATATTTAAAATATATGAAGAATTTATAAAACTCAACACCCAAAGGGAACCTGCGTGGTTCACCCAGTTAAACATCTGAATCTTGATTTTCGTTCAGATTATGATCTTGTGTTTCATGAGATTGAACATGTCAGAATGGTTAAAATTAACAACACAAGAAACAACACATGTTAAAAGCATGGGGTGAAAAGGGGGGCCTCCTTCCCTGTTGGTGGAATGCAAACTGTTGCAGCCACTCTGAAAAACATTATGGGAGGAGTCAAGATGGCAGAGAGGAAGGGAGCTCTGTAAACCTCATCTGCCCCATCTATGGAACTGAGAAAGACATTACTCTCATCTGCAAGTGTGGAAGGATAAAATACAGACTACAGAAAGAAGACCACCTCAAAGATCCCTCAGTGAGTGAGTGCGACCCAGGAGATTGGAAAATGGGGAAGCCTCAGATGGGCAGGGGAGGTGGGAGCCCCAGCCCAACAAGAGGAAAGTGCACAGAGCCCATGAGAGACAAAGGGGAGAGAAAGAGAAACTAAACATGCTCATAGTACTGTTTAGAGAAGAGATAAATAACATTTAACTGCGCTCAGAGAGAAAAACTCTCACTCCATATACAACTGCTGGGTAGCCCAAATCCTGAACCCGGGTGGCACAAGGGAAAGAACAGATTCCACCCCTGCACCATCCCTGCAGGAAGTTGGAGGCGGTGGAGGCGGGGGCAGGCACTTTAGCTGCAGGAGTGCTCAGCTCATTTCTGGCCGCGCCCAACCCCTCAGGCAGCCTCAGCACGAATCCAGGTCTGCACCAAGAGAAACTGATCCCTCCCCCTACTTGATTACTATTCTGGCTGGGAGTCGGAGGCGTGTCTGTGAGGGCTTGCACCTTGCCTCCAGCAGCAGCGGCAGCACAAATCCCTGACAGTGCCTAGAGAAACTGTTCCCTCCCCCTACAAGATCCCGGCTAAGAAGCCAGCCACCAAAGCAAGTACATCTCATCTGTGGTAGAATAAAACTGCATGGACTAGGATTATGAAATGAGGAGGGTCAGGAAAATACAACTTGGCTCGGCTGCAGCACAAGGAGATCTGACTCATTAGAGTGGCCTGCAGTGTGTAGTTCCAGCAGAGCTTGGGGCGCCACCACTCTACTCTCTGCAGCTACCAAGGCAAGGCCTCTGAGAGCAGCCTAGGAGAACGACTACACCAAATTACACCTATCCACGAGGGGGAGCTGCTGCTTTGTTTTTCTTTTTTTTCTTGTACTTATTTTTTATTATTATTACCTTTCTTACTTAAATTTTTTTTTACTTTTTTACTCCTGATTTTCCTTTCTCCTTTCTCTCTCTCTCTCTCTCTCTCTCTCTCTCTCTCTCTCTCTCTCTCTTTTTTTGCAATCCAGATATATTTTCCCATATCTCATCCTTATCTCTCCCCTCAACTGGTTATACACTTTTAGACTCTCCATTGTCCTTTGTTGTCTCTGTCCCCCTTTTTTTATATTTTCTCTTTTTTTCTTTTCTTTTCTTTCTTCTCCATTTTCTTTCCTTCCTCTCTCCCTTTTGGTTTGTTTGTTTGATTGATTTGTCTGTGCATTTGTGTGCTTCTGTTCCCTCTGTGTTTGTCTGTCCGTTTTCCTTCATAGGGCTACCCGAAGAAACAAGCCAAAGTGTGCATGATAGCAAATCCCATATATCGCTGAGTAGGGAAATAAAATAATCAAAGGCACAACAGGAGAAACTGAGAGACACCATTAAAAGTATATTTCCTGAAACGACAGGCCAAGGACAATCAATAAGTGTCCTTTGAAAGAGCAATATTAACAGGCGCACAGTGTACAACGAGCTTTTTAAAACTGACAAGGACAGAAAGTTAAGAAAAATTATGAAACGAAGGAACTCTCCCCTGAAGAACCTCCAGGAAGAAGTCACAGCCATAGAACTGCTCAACACAGACCTAAACAACATTACTGAATAAGAATTTAAAATACTTTTCATAAAATTAATCGCTGCAGTTGAAAAAAGCATCAGAGAAGCAACTGAGACAATGACTAGGGACTTTGAAAATATGTGTGATAAGTTTAAAAAGGCTGTAAGTGAGGTAAATAATACAATGTAGGGAGCCACCTCTAAGATTGCAGAGGCAGAGAGAGGAATAGGTGAATTAGAAGACATAGTTATAGCAAAAGAGGAAGCTGAAAAAAAGAGAGAGAAATTGGCCCAGGAGCAGGAAAGGAGATTTTAAGTCCTGAGTGATACAATCAAATGGAACAACATCCATATCATAGGAATTCAGAAGAGGAAGACTGAGAGAAAGGTCCTGAAGGGATACTAGACCAGATATTAGCAGAGAATTTCCCAAATTTGGGGAAAGAATTAGACATTCAAATTCAAGAGGCACAAAGACCCCCCTTAGGACGTAATTTGAATCAACCTTTGGAATGACATATCATAGTGAAACTGGAAAATATAAAGATAAATAGAGAATTCTGCAAGCAGCTAGGGATAAAAGGGCGCTCACATACCAAGGGAAACCTATCAGAGTTGTACAGACCTATCTAATGAAACTTGGCAGGCCAGGAAGGAATGGCAGGACATCTTTAATGTGATGTACGGAAAAAACATGCAGCCAAGAACCCATTATCCAGCAAGCCTGTCATTCAAAATAGGAGAGATAAAGGTGTTCCCAAATAATCAAAAATTGAGAGAATTCATGACCACGAAACCAGCCTTACAAGAAATCCTAAAAGGAATCTATGAGGGAAATGTTGCAAAGAATACAAGGTGCCAGAGACACCACTATAAGCATGAATTCTAGGGAGAACACAATGACTCTAAACCCACATTTTTCAATAATAACACTGAATGTAAATGGACTGAATGCTCCAATCAAACGACACGGGGTAGCAGAATGGATTAAAAAATCCATTTGTTTGCTGTCTACAAGAGACTCATTTTAGACCTGAAGATACCTTCAGGTTGAAAGTAAAAAGAAGGAGAAATATCTATCATGCAACTGGAAGCCAAAAGAAAGGCAGAGTAGCCATACTTATACCAGAAAAACTGAACTTTATAGTAAAGCCAGTAAAAGGAGCTGAAGAAGGACATTATATAATAATTACAGGGTTCATATACCAGGAAGAGCTAACAATTATAAATATCTATGCACCAAATTTGGGAGCACCAAAATACATAAAACAATTAATCACAGACAGAAACAATTTATTGATAGGAATGTGCTATTTGCAGGGGACTTTGATACTCCACTGACAGCAAAGGATAGATCAACCAGACAGATAATCACTAAAAAAACAATGGACCTGGACGACACATTGGAGCAGATGGAATTGATAGATATATTTAGAACTCTACATCCGGAAGTTAGGAAATTCACCTTCTTTTTGAGTGTGCATGGTATATTCTCCAAAATAGATCACATACTGTGGCATAAAGCAGCCCTTCATAAATATAAACAAATAGAGAGCATACCATGCACACTTTCAGATCACAATGCTATGAAACTTGAAATTAACCACAGGAAAAAGTCTGGAAAACCTCCAAAAATTAAGAAATATATGGAAACAAATGAAAATGAAAATACAACAGTCCAAAATCTCTGGGATGCAGCAAAGGCAGCCCTAAGAGGAAATTATACTGCAATCCAGGCCTATTTTAACAAACTAGAAAAAACCCAAATTCAAAATCTAACAGAGCATCTACTGGACATAGAAGGGGAGCAGCAAGAGCACCACAAACCCAGCAGAAGAAAAGAAATAATAAAACTCAGGCAGAAATAAACAATATAGATTAAAAAAACAGTTCAGCAGATCAATGAAACCAAGAGTTGGGTCTTTGAAAAAAATAAACAAACTTGATAAACCTCTAACCAGGCTCCTCAGAAAGAAAAGAGAGAGTGCCCAAAATCATGAATGAAAAAGGAACTATTACAAACAATCCCTTAGAAATACAGCAATCATCAGAGGTTACTATGAAAAATCATATGCCAACAAACTGGACAACCTAGAAGAAATGGACAAATTCCTAATTGTACATGCACTACCAAAATTCAAACGGGAAGAGATAGAAAACACGAATAGACTGATAACCAGTGAAGAAATCGAATATATTATCAAAAATCTCCCAATTTATAAGAACCCAGGGCCAGATGGCTTCCCAGGGGAATTTTGCGAGACATTTAAAGCAGAGCTGATACCCAGTCTTCTCAAACTATTCCAAAAAAATAGAAATAGAAGGAAAACTTCCAAAGTCATTCTACAAAGCCAGCATCACCTTGACACCCAAACGAGACAGAGACCCAACACAAAAGAGAACTACAGACCAATATCCTTAATGAATAGAGATGCAAAAATACTCAACAAGATACTAGTAAATTGAATTCAACAGCATATAAAAGAATTATTCATCATGATCAAGTGGGATTCATTCCTGGGTTACAGGGCTGGTTCAATATTTGTAAATCCATCAATGCGATACATCACATTAACAAAAGAAAGGAAAAAAAACCATATGGTCCTGTCGATAGATGCAGAAAAAGCATTTGACAAAAAACAGCACCCTTCCTGAATAAAAACTGTTGAGAAAGTCGGAATAGAAGGAACTTACCTAAACATTATAAAAGAAGTTTATGAAAAGCCCACAGCCAATATCATGCTCAATGGGGAAAATCTGAGATCTTTCACCCTGAGATCAGGAAAATGACAGGGATGTCCACTCTCACCACTGTTGTTTGGCATAGTGCTGGAAGTCCTAGCATCAACAATCAGACAACAAAAGGAAATAAAAGGCATTAGAAGTGTCAAAGAAGAAGTCAAACTTTCACTTTTCGCAGATGACATGATACTCTACATGGAAAACCCGGCAGATTCCACCAGAAGCCTTCTATAACTGATCTATGAATTCTGAAAAATTGCAGGATATAAAATCAATGTACAGAAATCAGTTGCATTCCTATACACCAATAATGAAGCAAGGGTAAGAGAAGTCAAGAAACTGATCCCATTCATGATTGCATGAAAAACCCTAACATACCTAGGAATAAACCTAACCAAGGACGTTAAAGACCTAGATAATGAAACTATAGAAATCTCATGAAAGAGATTGAAGAAGACACCAGGAAATGGAAAACCATTCCCTGTTCATGGATCGGAAGAATAAACATTAAGAAAATGTCCCTACTCCCCAAAGCAGTGTACACATTCAATGCAATCCCCATCAAAATTGCACCAGTGTTCTTCTAAAATCTAGATCAAACTATTCTCAAATTCGTATGGAACCACAAAAGACCCCCGAATAGCCAAAGTAATTTTGAAGTAGAAAACCAAAACAGGAGGCATCACAATCCCAGACTTTAGCCTCTACTACAAAGCTGTCATCATCAAGACAGTATGGTATTGGCACAAAAACACACACAGAGACCAATGGAATAGAATAGAGAACCCAGAACTGGGCCCACAAATGTATGTCCAATTAATTTTTGACAATGCAGGAATGAATATCCGATGGAAAAAGGACTAACTCTTTAACAGGTGGTCCTGGAGAACTGGACAGCAACATGCAGAAGAATGAAACTAGGCCACTTCTTACACTGAACACAAAAATAAACTCAAAATGTCTGAAGGACCTGAATATGAGACAGGAAACCATCAAAACCCTCGAGGAGAAAGTAGAAAACAGCCTCCTTGACCTCAACCGCAGCAATTTTCTACTCGACACATCCCCAAAGACAAGGGAAATGTAACCAAAAATGAACTATTTGGACCTCGTCAAGATAAAAAGCTTCTACACTGCAATGGAGACAATCAAGAAAACTAATAAGCAACCGACAGAATGGGAAAAGATAGTTGCAAATGACATACCAGATAAAGGGCTAGTATCCAAAATCTACAAGGAACTCACCAAACTCCACACCCAAAAAACAAATAACCCAGTGAAGAAAAGGGCAGAAGACATAAATAGACACTTCTCCAAAGAGGACATGCAGATGGCCTACAGGCAAATGAAATGATGCTCTACATCACTCATCATCCGGGAAACACAAATCAAAACCACACTAAGGTACCACCTCACACCAGTTAGAATGGCTAAAATGAACAAATAAAGAGACTATAGATGCTGGTGAGGGTGTGGAGAGACGGGCACCCTCCTACACTGTTGGTGGGAATGTAAACTGGTGCAGCCACTTTGGAAAATAGTGTGGACCTTCCTCAAAAAACTATCCATAGAACTCCCTTATGACCCAGCAATAGCACTACTAGGGATTTACCCAAGGGATACAGAAGTGCTGATGCATAGGGGCACATGTACCCCAATGTCCATAGCAGCACTGTCAACAACAGCCAAAACAAGGAAAGAGCCTAAATGTCCATCACCTGATGAATGGATCAAGAAGATGTGGTATATGTATATATATATTATATATATACATTATATATATATATATAATGGAGTATTACAGGGCAATGAGAAAGAATGAAATATGGCCATTTGTAGCAAAGTGGATGGATCTCAAGGGTGTCATGCTAAGCGAAATAACTCAGGCAGAGAAGGATAGATACCATATGTTTGCATTCATAGGTCTAACAGGAGAACAGGCGAAACCTAATGGAGGACCATGGGAGGGGAAGGTGGAAAGAGAGTTTGGGAGGGAGAGGGACGCAAAACCTGAGAGACTATTGAATACTGAAAACGAACTGAGTTGAAGGTGAAGGAGGAGGGGAACAGAGGTGGTGGTGATGGAGTAGGGCACTTGTGGGGAAGAGCACTGGATGTTATATGGAAACCAACTTGACAATAAACTATTTAAAAAAATAAAATATAAAGGATTGAATTAATCTACTAAAAAACAAAAACATTATGGAGTTTCCTCAAAAAGGTAAAAATAAAACTACCATATGATCCAGCAAATGCACTAATAATTAATACTTATATTAATATTTGTACCTCAAGAGTACAAAAATTCTGATCTAAGGGTACATGAGCCTTGATGCTTATAGCAGCATTACCTACCATTGTCAAAATATGGAAACAGTCCATGTGTCTATCCACTGATTCATACATAAAGCAGAAGTAGTATATATATTTAGTGAAATATTACACAAGCATGAAATGAGTGAAATCTTGCCATTTACAATGAAATGTATGGAGCTAGAGGGATTTATGGTAAGTGAAATAAATCAGAGGAAGATAAATACCATATGATTATACTCATGTGAAATTAAATAAGCAAAGGAAATGAGCAAAAGAAAAAAAAAGAGGCAAACCATGACACAGAGCCGTAACTAATGAGATGAAATTGATTGTTAACAGAGGGTATGTGGGTGAGGATGGGTTAAATAGGTATGGAGATTAAATACCACTTCTGATGAGCACCCATTGTTGTTTGGAAGTTTTAAATCACTATATTTTATACCTGAACCTTATTTAATACTTTATATTAAATAACTGCAATTTCAATAAAAAAATTTTTTAAAACCATAACAAGAGAATTTAACATTTTACCTATATCAATGAATAGATTATCCAAATAGAAAATGCAGAAGAAAATAGTGGCTTTGAATGACATATTGGAACAAATGGAACTAACAGATATATTCAGGATTTAAAAAGAAGAGTACACATTATTTTCAAGTGCACATAAAACATTCCCTAGGGGCACCTGGGTAGCTCAGTCGGTTAAGCCTCTGACTTCAGCTCATGTCAGATCTCACGTTCGTGGGTTCGAGTCCCGTGTCAGTCTCTTTGCCGACAGCCAGCTCAGAACCTGGAGCCTGCTTCCTGTTCTGTGTCTCCTTCTCTCTCTGCCCGTCCCCCTCTCATGCTCTGTCTCTCTTAGTATCAAAAATAAATAAAACATTTAAAAAATTTAAAAAAAACATTCTCTAAAATAGATAATTTATTAAGTCACAAAACAAGATCAACAACCAAAAAATACTGCATCATACCATCCATCTCTTCTAAGCACATCATTGTGAAATTGGAAATCTGGAAAAGTACAAAAAAACTTGAACAAGAAAAATCTGAAAGAACATAAAAATATAGAGGTTAAGTAATATGATACTAAACAATGAAATCAAAGATGAAATAAAAAATACTTGAAGATTTGTACACAGCAGTACAAATATCTTTGGGATGTAGCAAAACTTTTCTAAGTGGGAAGCTATAGCAAAAAAAAAAAAGGCTTATTTCAGAATGCAAGAAAAATATTAAATAAACTACCTACCCTTATGAAAAAAGAAGCTAGAAAATGAAGAGCAAAGAAAATCCCAAACCAGTAGAAGTAAGAAAATAATAAAGATAACAGCTTAAATGAACATCAGAAAAAAAAAACAAGAAAAAATCAGTAAAACAGATTAATGAAATGAAGATTTCATTCTCTGAAGACCTGTAGAACTGATAAACTCTTATCCAAACTCATTAGAAACAAGACAGAGAGATAGGACTCATAAAACAAATCAGAAATAACTCAAAAAACAAATCAGAATTTAAAGAAGAGGAATGACAACCAGAAGTATACAAACACAAACGATTATAAAAGGGTAGTTTGAAACATTATATTTCAACAAATTGGAAAATCCAGCAGAAATGGATAAATTCCTAGAAACACAAAACCTCCCAAAACTAAATTAGGAAATAATAGAAAAGTTGAACACACCCATTTCCAGCAATGAAATTGAATCAGTAATCAAAATATTACCAATAAACAAAAGGCCAGGACTAGATGACTTCAAACCTGAATTCTCCCAAATGTTTAAGAAGAGTTAATACCTACTCTTTTCAAACTCTTCTAAAAAATAGAATAAGGAGAGTTTCAATATTCATTCTATTACCCAGATACCAACCCAGATAAAAGATTACAAAAATAAAGAGAAATGGTATTGAATATCCTGGAGGAACATGGATGCAAAAATTCTCTAGAAAAAGTGGTTCAATATTTGCAAATCAATGTGGCATCAACAAAAAGATAATAGCTTATTAAAAAATATTATCATTTCCATTGATGCAGGAAAAGAATTTGACAAAGTATAATATCCACTCATGATTTTATTTTAAAAAGTAATTTAGAGGGAACATACCTCAACATAGTAAAAGTCATATATGAAAATTTACAGCTAATTTAATACTTACTGGGGAAGAACTGAGAGTTTTTCTCCTTAGATCAGGAACAAGGCAAAGAAGTCACTCTCATCACTTTTATTCAGCAAAGTACTGCATGTCCCAGCCACAGCAATGTGACAACAAAAAGAAATAAAAGCCGTCCAAACTGGTAAAAAAAGAAGGGAATTTTTCACTCTTTGTTCATGTATAGAAAATTCTAAAGATTCCACCAAAAATCTACTAGAATTGCTAAATAAGTTCAGTACTGTCACAGTATACAAAATCAGTATGCAGAAATTTGTTGCATTTCTATAAACTGTTTATGAAGTAACACAAATAAATTAGGAAAACAATCTCATTTATAATGCTACTAAGTATAACAAAATGCCTAAGAATAAACTTAACCAAAGAGGTTGACACATCATTCAGTCCATGAGTTTCAGAGGCTGCATCACTGAAAGACAACTATATCAACATCTCACACAATACTCTTGAAATGGAGTGAGGATAGATATATACAATATAAGAAAAATATTTTATAATGTGAAAAAGACTAAGGCTACTTCTAACTGTCCTCTCTTTCACAGATAAGAATTTGTAGTTGATGGGGAAATTTTAGATTACTTTATTTTCATTTTTAGATTTATTTTTAAATATTTTATTGTCAAGTTGGTTTCCATATAAAAATGCTCATCCCAACAAATGCCATCTTCCATGTCCATCAACCATTTCCTCCCACCCCCATCCTCCCTTAACCCTCAGTTTGTTCTCAGTATTTGGGTCTCTTATGGTTTGCCTCCCTCCATCTCCTTAACTATTTTTATATTGGTTAAGATTTACTGTTTATTAATTTTAAAAAGATTTAAAAAATACATAAGGAGAGACCCAGAGCTGTGCAGCAGAGATACCTGTTACCTTTTGTTGTTGTTTTTGGGTCTCTTAATTGCATTATTTTTCAAAGTCCCAGAAGGAATTTATCAATAGCAAAGACCATCAACTCCCATGGTGGGCACAGTAAAGCAAGGATGATGTCACTTTCTTGTTTGTCTTTATACAGTTAATCATGGCCAGACTCCATTACCCATATGGATAGGGGTTGCAGCAGCATCTGATGCTGAGTTCAATCATATAGAAATAACTGCAGACGTGAAAAGGTAATTATTGGTTTTGACTTATTCTCCTACTGCTGCATACTATTAATTATTGAACATATTTCCTTAGATTTCCCCCTATCATGTATTTTTATGTAGAAAGGCAAATGGGTTTTTTTTTCATTTTTTCATTTTTTTTTTTAATTTTTGGCAGACAGAAAGAACATAAGCAGGAGAGAAGAGACACAGAATCTAAAGTAGGCCCAGGCTCTGAGCTGTCAGCACAGATCCTGATGTGGGGCTTGAATCCACAGACCAGGAGATCATGACCTGAGCTAAAGTCACCAACTTTAGCCACCTAGGCGTAACTGACTGAGCCACCCAGGTACCCCACAAATGTTTTTTTTTTTTCTAAGTTCAAGTATAATTAGCACATAGTGTTATATTGGTTTTCATTGTACAATATAATAATTCAACAATTTATACGTTTCTCAGTGCTCAAGATAGTTGTACTCTTAAATGTCCCTTTTTGTTCAAATATTTAATAACAATAACTTATTGCAACATGTTAGGAAACAGCTTTTACTTCCATATGTGGGGACACAAGAGTACACATTCCTCCTATAATATTGGATAATGTTTTTGTTTTCTTGAAGCCGAAATTTTACAGAAGAAATAAGACTGACTCTACTTTGGGAATTACTTCTGGCAGTTTAAAACTGAAACACATATCTCGATCATATTTATTTTCTTAGATGAAACTGACAGTGAAGGATAATTCTGCGTTGTGGATTGTGGAGGGAAGATAGTTTGCTAGAAAGCTAAGATAGCATTGTAGGCTCTGAGCCTCAACATCTGAGTTGAAATGTACATCCTCCCTCAGATAAATTATTCGATGGTAGGCAGATGCCCTAGGAATCTGAATTATTTAATTTGAAAAAGGAAAAAATAAGATAAGGAAGTACCTCAGTGACTCTTGTGGAAGATAAAATGTAAAGCGATAGAACAATTTCTGGGATGCTGTCAGCTTCAAATAAAGAATTGATGTTATTCTGCCACCACCATTAATAAGTCTCCTGAATTAAATAGTGTTCTGTTCTACTTATATTAAACTAAAGAAATTGGATTCAGAAATGTTAAAAAAAAAAAAAACAACCAGACACCTAGACCAAGGGAACAGAATAAAGACACTTATGTTGAGCACAGCATAATATATAAAGTTGTCAAAAACCTATGTTGTATACGTGAAACTAATATAAGATTATATGTCAACTACAAATTTAAAAAATAATTTAAAAAGAAATTTAAAAAAGAAATGTAGGAATAAACAGAGGGGCCAATTGCCTTGCCTGGTACAGATGAAATTCCATTGTCTGTCTGGTGTGCCACGTGGGCTGTTCAAAATGGCTTGATCACAGTCACTATCATTTACCAAATTGCACTAAAGACTTGTTTCACTTTGACCACAGAGATTGACTAAAAATGCAGGTATATCTTGGGTAACCAGGATGTTTTAGTAAGTTAAGTATACAATCTCTAATCAGGCCATGATTTCACTGTGAGTTCGAGCCCTACATCTGGCACTGTGCTGACAGCTCAGAACCTGGAGCCTGCTTCAGATTCTGTCTCCATCTCCCTCTGCCCCTTCCCCAACCCATGCACTCTATCTCTCTCTCTCTCAAAAATAAATGAGCATTTACAAATACTTTTATAAAAGAATGCAAGTATATTTTGTTCCTATTGGGCTGTCCTTAATTTTATAGTTTCATTTGTCATTAGGTATGGTTTTGGCAGATTACATTTTTAAATGCAATGTGTACCAGATTTGTTTGATATTTATATTAAGCATAAATTAATTTCCACTGTTATCCACTGCTTTAGTCCCCCAAATTAGGGACTGTTAATAAATTGAGTATTGTCTTTGGAATCATTACAAGAGTATAGAATTCTTTGAAAGTTGGAGATTATTCCTGAAAAATTCCTGTACCATAACCACTTCTCAGCTCTTCCAGGAGAGAGGAGCCAATATTTCTTTTTTGTTGATGGTGGTGAGGACTTTGCAAATTTAATATTTAACATGTCAAAATTGAAAAGTTTCAAATGGTTAATATTCATTAGAGTATATGGCAAAGAGGTTTTACTGATATTTTCTGAAAGGAATATATTTTATATCTTTGTTCTTTTTTTATTTTGAGCTATTTTAAAATTATACTTTAAATCACACACACACATACACACATGCACACACACACTGATTTTGCCTGAATAGATGGACTGTGACCTCCTTCAGTGTAACCAATTTAAATTTTCTTTTACTTGTTTTCAGTATTTAAAAGAGATGTAGGGTTTGAGTAGCCAGTATAAGAGGGAAATGAATTGGAGTCAGAAACAACTCAGTATTGTTCAGATTTTCTCTCTTTATCTCAGTTTCCATGAAAAAAAATGTTGCTATATACAATAAGGCAGATGACGCTTTTGGAAACAACTAAGACTGTGCCTAGTTTTGTAAATGATTGTGATCTTCCAAATACTAGATCTTCCCCCCTTAAATTGAAAATAAATTTCTGTTTGGAGTGTCATTGTAACTACTGTATTGTATAGGATGGAAAATAATTGCATATGTTAAAAAAATAAATTGTGCTACATTAAAATAAAATAAAATAATATCTACAAAAAAAAGAAAATAAATGGTAGGAACTTTAAATACATGAAGTTGGAGAAACATATATTAGACAAAATAAGGTAGGTTTCGCCATAAAGATCTATTGAACCAAAATTAAAATATGTGTGTGTGTGTCTGTGTGGGGGGGTGGGGATATCTGTGTGTGTGTGTGTACTCTGGAACTATAAAATTTACCAAATCCTAATTCTGATGTGTATGAGTAGATACTAAAATTAAGCGAACTGAAGTAATTCATCTTATATCATAAAACAAAAGAAAATGACGGTCATCTATTACACAGAATCTACACGATAATTATTGAAGATCTTAATTGTTTAAAGATACATGTACTCATTCATCTGTAACTAGTAATGTCTAACCACTTTTATTATTTTACATCATTTAGTCTGAAACATATGTGATATCTAACCTATTATCCTCTTTTATGTCAAATGGACAAAAGAATGGTAAGAAGAGGATAATCTGGACCTACAGTTATAGTCTAGACTCCAAGTGTTAGCTCCTAAAGTGATGTCTTCATGACATCTTAGGGTTTGGTCACTGGTGAAGACAGTTCCTGTAGATGCATGGCTTCCTCCACTGAGCATCAGAGGTCACATTCTGCCTGACTGTTCAGGCAAAGGTTATTCAAATTTTTGTTATGAATATTCCCCAAACTATGCTTTGGTTATTTTCTAAATCATTCTTATTTAGAATGCATCTCTAAGAGTTCTTAAGATCCAGTTGAATCTTTAAACCAGAGAAGTTGATTCCATTTTAATTTCTGTAACAAAAAAGTCTAAAATAAGAGGTTTTAATATTTGTTCAATGATTCATGTTTTGTGTTTTCATAGGGCAGTGATTCTACAAATTTTCCTACTCATTGACAAACAAAACTATGATCACAAACTCTCAAAACCTTGATTTCCACAGAAATCTTATTATAAATTACTAATATTCTTTTTTCTTCTTTTTTTCTTTGGACATACTTGACATACAATCTTCCATTACTTCATGTGTACAATATAGTGGTTTACAAGGTTTAAATTTATGATATTCTCAGGGCACCTGGGTGGCTCAGTCAGTTGAGTGTCTGACTCTTGGTTTCAGCTGAGGTCATAATCTGGCAATTCATGGTTTTGAGCCCTGTGTTGGGCTCTGAACTAACCGTGCTGTGCCTGCTTGAGATTCTCTTTCTCCCACTCTCTCTCTCTCTGCCCTTCTTTTGATTATGGTCCCTTTCTCTCTCAAAATAAATAAAATAAACCTTTAAAAAGTTATGATGTTCTCACAATGAGTGTAGCCACCATCTGTCACCAAACAACACAATCAAGAGTGGTGGAGAATGGGATAAAATGGCTGTAGGGGAGAGAGAAATTCAGACCACCAATTATGGAATAATAAGTCACAGAAATAAAAAAGGAGAGCATAAGGAACACACTAAATTATATTGTAATACCAATGTAATGGGACAGATGGTAGCTATGTTTCTGGTGAAGATAGCATAATGTATAACTCACTAAATCATTAACCTATACAGCTGAAACTAAGGGAGCATTGTCAACTATACTAAAAATGTAAAAAAAAAATAAAATAAATGAAAATGGATGAAGGAAAAAATTAAAAAACTGATGGAAAAATACAATGTGGTGGACTATATTTCTTATACTGTGCATTATTCCTGTTGACTTATTTATTCCATAACTAGAAGCTAGTATATCCTATTTTCACCAATTTTGTCATTCATCCATCAGTTTCATCTTTGGCAGCCAACTGTTACTTCTTTGTATTTATAGGTCTGACTCTGCTTTTTTGTTGTTTTTGTTTATTTGTATTTTTACATTCTACATATCGGAGTTAAATCATGTGGTATTTCTCTTTCCCAGTCTGACTTATTACACTTAACATAATACTATCTAGGCCAGTCATGTTCTCAAAATGTGAACAATCTTATGGATTTCATAACTGCATAATATTCCATTGTGTGTGTTGTGTGGATATACACATACACACAATGACTCCTAAACTATCCACTCGCATATTGATGGACACTCAATAATTTCTGTATCTTGGTTATTGGAAACAATGCTACCATAAGCATAAGGGTGAATATATAAATTTGTAATGGAATATTAGTCACAAAAAAGAATGAAATCTTGCCATTTGCAATGACATAATGGAAGATATATAGTATTATGTTAAGCAAAATACGTCAGTCAGAGAAAAACAAATACCACATGATTTCACCCAGATGTGTAATTTAAGAATGAAAACAATTGAGCACAGGTAAAACAAGACAGAAAGAAAACAAGAAGCAGACTCTTACTACAGAGAAGTAACTGATGGTTAAGGTTACCAAAGGGATGGGCTAAATAAATGATGGGAATGAAAGAGTGCACTTGTTGCATGGAAGTATTGAATCCCTGTATTGTGCACCTGGAACTAATATCACACTGTATGTTAACTAACCGGAATTTAAAGAAAACTTGAAAAAATAAAGGTCACATGTAGATTTGAAGAAAAAAAACTAGAAGTGCATATATCTTTTTCATTGTATTTTTGTTATTTTGGGGAAACAAATATTTTTGATTCTCAGTTGTGAATTCTTAGAATTCAGTTGAATTTGTTCAATTACGGGTAATTTTTAAATCCTAAAATACACTAGTCCTTGGAACATCCTCTTCTTAGCACACTGGGTTGCCATTTGTAAACATTTACACACACAAACACGCTCACTGAACATTTATTTCAGGCGGTCATATCTCATGATTGATCTATTAACCCCCTAGTTCTCCTTGATGATCCAGGTGAAATCCAATGGAGAACACCACTTGGGTGAACAACCATACTGGACGATCAGATTTTGACCTGGTGGGACTCTTCGGTCAATCCAAGTACCCAGCTCTCCTCTGTGTGGTCATTTTTGTGGATTTCCTAATGGCATTGTCTGGAAACATCATCCTGATCCTTCTGATATACTGTGATGCTCACCTTCATAACCCCATGTACCTTTTTATCACTCAGTTGTCTCTCATGGATGTGATGTACATTTGTGTCACTGTGCCCAAGATGCTCATGGATCAGGTCATGGGTGTGAATAAGATCTCAGCTCCCGAATGTGGGATGCAGATGTTTCTCTATTTGACACTCGGAGGTTCAGAATATTCCCTTCTAGCAGTTATGGCCTATGATCGCTATGTGGCCATCTGCCATCCTCTCCGTTATCCTATCCTCATGAACTATAGAGTGTGTATCCTCTTGGTGTCTTCTTCCTGGTTTATAGGGTCTGTGGATGGATTTATGTTAACGCCTATCACCATGACCTTCCCCTTCTGCAGATCCAGGGAGATCCACCACTTCTTCTGTGAGGTCCCTGCTGTAATGAAGCTTTCCTGCTCAGACACTTCCCTCTATGAGACACTCATGTACCTGTGTTGTGTTCTCATGCTCCTTATTCCCGTGACGATCATTTCAAGCTCCTATTTGTTCATCCTCTTCACCATCCACAGGATGAACTCAGCAGAGGGGCGGAAGAAGGCCTTTGCCACTTGTTCTTCCCACATGACTGTGGTCATCCTCTTCTATGGGGCTGCTGTCTATACCTACATGCTCCCCAACTCCTACCACACCTCAGAGAAGGACATGATTGTATCTGTCTTTTATACCATAATCACTCCTGTTCTAAACCCATTAATTTATAGTCTTAGGAATAAGGATGTCACAAGAGCTCTAAAAAAAATGTTGAATGTGAGGTCTGTCTCTCAGTAAACTACGAAGAAGGAAATATTTGTACTACTGTTTTTTTTTCTTCACTCTATAAATTAAAACTAGAATCCTAAGCCAATATTTTTTCTCAAATTCTCATACTATGGTGTCTCGTTACCTTTTCATCCCTTTCAGAGGAATCATTTACCGATACTGGAAAGTTTTTAATTTTTATACTTCTGCATTCAAATATTTGTACAATTCTATGTGGCACCTGGGTGGCTCAGTTAGTTAAGCGGTTGACTTCAGCTCAGGTCATGATCTCACAGTTCGTGGGTTTGAGGCTCACATCAGGCACTGTGCTGACAGCTCAGAGCCTGGAACTTGTTTCGGATTCTGTGTCTCCCTCTCTCTGAGCCTCCCCTGCTCACACTATGTCTATGTCTGTCTCTCAAAAATAAATAAACATTAAAAAATAAAAAAATACATATTATACAATTGTATTGTATCTGTGTTGCATTTTTCTGAAGTTGATAACTGTATTCCATGGGGATACATGAATATTCTTTGGAAATACATAATCAAATATTTAAAAACAATGATCATAATGTGTGCACTTATGAGAGAGACAGAGGGATGAACAGGGAGATGATAAAGCAAATGGGGTATAGTAGGTGAATTATTAGTTAGTAGATGAATTTAGGCAAAAGATATATTAATAGTTTATTGTACTATTATTAATTTAATTGTACTATTACTATTTTATACTAATTTTCTGTAAATTTGGAATTAATTAAAAGTAAAACATAAGGTATCAGACTTTTGTCTATTTTAAAAAGTTATCCTTATGCCACGATGATCATTAAGTGACAAATCTTAGAAATCATGCTCTGTTATCATGGCCCATCTTTATGACACCATCCAGTTATTGGCTTAATTTAATTAGGACAAGTTTATTTGTTGGGTTCCAGAAGAAATCTAGTGGCTATTAGCTCTCTGAAATCATTAGCACATTGTGGTAGAAGGTACTGTGGGAAAAATATTAACCCCACGAAGGAGGGCTTAGAGAAGCTTCCCAGCATAAGGTGGTTGGTACTCAAGCTGAGATTTGGAGTATGTAATTTATCATACAAACAAGCAGAGCAAGTCCATCAAACATTTAGTCTTTCCCTTAGTCAGAACACATGTCTTATGCTCTATTGTAACAAAAATAATAACTAACAGCTATGTGAATTTCACATGTAGATAACAAATGTAAACTTCCCCAAGGGTTTGATGCACAGGTGTAGTTTTTGCAAATAGTTGTATTAAAATACATAAATTAGTTTGAGTCACATGTGGAAAAGGTACATCTCATAATGACACACCAGTTCTACCTATGACATATGAGTTCAACCAAAGAGGCTGAAAAGAGACCCTGGAGCTCACTGTTGAATGGTGACTAGATGATACCTTCACATGTCTACAGGAGGCTGGGAAAGAGATCTTCCTCAAGTCCATGATGCCACAGAAAAGGATCGCTAAGATCAAAGTTCAAGTGGTCGATCAAGCAGGAAAGAAATGTTCCAAAGGCACCTCCTTTCTGGGTTCATTTTATAGCCTCAACTCTTGTTCCTTTGTGACCCAGGTATTTACAAATGATAGTGAAATGATGAGACGTGAATTTTAGAAGAGTGAAATTAGGGGGAATCTACTGAAGAAGAGCAATACCGGAGCACTGGAGACCAGTTGTGTGAGGACGATGAGTGAAATAGTGTTGATCTAAGTGGAATGGAGCATTGGAATTGGAATTATGGGTTTAAGACATAAGCAGGGTCTTGTAAAATCTATTCCATAAAACCAGAAACTTGGTTGCATGTGTACAGTTTCCAATTAGCTGTGCCAACTTGCAAATTATCAACTAGTTTCAAGGGTAGAAATTCCTTTTTTCTCTTGACACACTCAATTTCTTTCATGTCTTAAAATAAGGATCTTGCAGTATTTGTGGTAATAATGTTAGGAAGTTTGTTTACAATTTCTTTGTTGCTGTCAAGGGAAATACAATATGTACAGACTCTAATTCCAAAATAATTGAGTAGTATGCATGTCCCCTCTTTGATTTGGACTGTAATAACACATTCACTTGATTTTCCCATTTAAAATACTGTAGACACTGCAGATATGAAAATCAAAATGTAGCCAAACAAAACAAAATGTGCTACTGAGTGACATTTTTTCAAAAATCGATTTTTTGCTCTATTAAACAAAATAAATGAGAAAAAAGATTATTTTTAAATAAAGTGTTCAAAATAAAATTTTCTATAGATTATACTAGTAATGATTTACAAGAACTATAGAGTTAGAAAATCTTAGTCAAATCATACATACCTGATATTCATAATTACTAGACATAGAGAAAATTTGGTGCCTAAATTATTTTTGTATCTAGAATATAAACCACAAATAGTAAAAGAGTTTCTTGGACTCATATGCACCTGCTTACAGTGCTACATAAGTAGCTGTGTACTGAAGTAGTTTAAAACGTGAAAACGTCAAAATATATTTATGTGTTTGTGCCCATGATTCCACCAACAACTTGCCAGACAAGTGTTTTTAACCAACAAAAACAAGCCCTCAGTGTTCCTGCACCTTCCAAAAGACACAAAACACTGTGACTTAAACTGTAATAAATTTAGTAGTTAAACAACATGGATTAGATGGAGAAAATCGCATCGTTTTTCACAAATATTATGCTTTGTATTTTATAGCATATTTTTTTAAATTTTTTGTTGATTTTACATTATGTGTCAGTCACTGTTCCAAGGATGTTCCATGTATTAACTTATTTAAACCTCTTAAACTTCTTGACGGCAATATTTTTGTTGCCATTGTGGTGATGGTGCTTAAATGTATTTCATCGTGATAAGAACATCTGTCATAAGATCAACCTTTTCACAATTTTTAAGTGTACATTATAGTATTGTTGATTATAAGGAAGGTAATTTTATTTTCTCCTCTTTACAGAGAAGGAAACTAAGGCACCAACAGGTTGAATATTTTGTTTGAGGCCATTAGGTAGTAATGTCCAAATCAATATTTCCTAATAAGCATGAATTCACAGTTAATTAGGTAACTAGCCTTTCCACTGTGAAAAATGTTGTATTTTGGTTAAAGTTAATTCTGTCATCTTTGCACTAGACTAAAACTTGGTGATACTATGCTCTAGAGAAAGCCTTTCTCTTATACACCAATTTACTCATGGATACTGTACATTTTCTGAGAGAAGATAGAAGAAACCACACATTATTTTCAAACAATTTCTCAAGTGTGAGTAATTATATTTCAATTACAGTATGATTTTGTAGTCTATGAACATAAATGCCATAAAGTTACAATGTAAAGAATAAAATAAGGCATTATTTTTAAAAAATTGTAACTACAGAAGTTTGTTTTCCATAGTTTTAGAAGGACTGACTCTTCCTTCTATATGGACATTAGCCTCCCAGGAAGTTCCAGTTGCTTGGGATAACAAGTGATTGCTAGATTATTGATCCCAAGTTCAAGTTGTGAAAATATGTCTACCACACATGTGCATATTAGAGATAATGATAACTATCAGTTAACATCTTAAGCAAAGCTCTGAATGGACCAGCTAATAATTAATTTCATTGGTTAATAATTAATAGATTTCAATATATGTCTCCTGAAGCAAGGGAAACAAAACCAAAGGTAAAATATTATGACTATAACAAAATTGTTTTGTGAACAGTAACGGAAATAATCAACAAAATAAAAACACAACTAACTCAAGGGGGAAATATACATGTAAATGATACAGCAGATGAGGAATTCATGTCCAAAATTAGAAATGACTCAGAGAACTCAATACCAAAAACAAAATAAAATAAAACACAAACACAAACACAAACACAAACAAAAAAACAAATGATTCCATTTAAAAGTGGGCAGAGGACCTGGGATTCCTGAGGGGTTCAGTTGCTTAGGCATCCATCTTTGGCTCAGGCCATGATCTCACAGCTTGTGGGTTCGAGCTCTGCATTGAACTCTGTGCTGACAGCTCCGAGCCTGGATCCTGCTTCAAAATCTTTGTCCTTCTCTCATTCTTCCCCTCCCTTGATCATGCTCTGTCTGTCTGTTGGGGCCCATCCAGCCAGAAGCGCTGTGTGGCCTTTGGGACCCTGCTTCCCCTACTTGAAAATGTGTGTGCTTGACCTAAGTGGATCAGAGACTGGGGTTAGTTCTCCTATTAATCATGCCACTTGGTAATCATGGTTTCAGTAACTGGGCAGATTTTCTGATTGAAACTTCCTCCCTAGTTACGGGCACCTTACTCACAGACTATTGTTTAAGCCTTTAAGAAAAAATAGCCTTGTCATAAGCTTCGGTTAATAATATCACTATGT
>NC_043705.1:4038684-4043543 GCF_006229205.1 Suricata suricatta
GGGTTAGTTCTCCTATTAATCATGCCACTTGGTAATCATGGTTTCAGTAACTGGGCAGATTTTCTGATTGAAACTTCCTCCCTAGTTACGGGCACCTTACTCACAGACTATTGTTTAAGCCTTTAAGAAAAAATAGCCTTGTCATAAGCTTCGGTTAATAATATCACTATGTACTTAAAACAAACCCCTGCTGATGTATTTTGAGTGATGAATTATGTTTTTTGATCTTCTGTGTTGTACTTCGTTTCTATTTTGATTTTCTGTTTTTGCTACCTTGGAAATAATAATTTTTCTGGAAGTAACAAACAATGTAATCATTAGAAAAATGATGTAATCACCTATGGTATATAAGACACCAAGTTTCACAGTAAAGTGTGGTCTCTTCCACCATTCATGTTGTCTGTGCTCTTTCTTATAGATATTTCTCCGACACCAACCCCCTACTCAGAGACCCTTGGACTCTGGTGCGTGGGCTGATCCCCCGTATCTGTCTGTCTGTCTGTCTGTCTCTCTCTCTCTCTCTCTCTCTCATGAATAAATGAACACTATTTTTTTAAATGGGCCGAGTACCTGAATATATATTATCTGTAAGAAGACATACAACAGGCCAACAGACACATGGAAAAATTTCTATCATTACTAATAATTAGGGAAATGATAATCAAAACTACAATGAGATTTCACCTCTTACCTGTCACAGTGACTAAAATAAAAAATACAAGAAACAACATGTGTTGGCAAGAATTTGGAGAAAAGGAACACTCATGCACTGTTGAGGGAATGTAAACTGGTGCAGCAACTATAGAAGATATCGTGGAGGTTCCTCACAAAGATAAAAATAGAGCTACCAAATGATCCAGTAATCACATTACTGGGTACTTACCCAAATATATGAAAACACTAATTCAAAGGGATACATATTCCCTGATATTTATAGCAGCCTTACTGACAATTGCTAAGATATGAAAGCAGCCCAAGTGTGCAATGACAGAAAAATTGATAAGAAGATGTGATATATATATTGATGAAATATTACAAACACATAAAAAGGAATGAAATCTAGCCCTTTGTAATGACATGGATGGAACTAGAGAGCATTATGCATTGTGCTAAACAAAATAAGTCAGTCAGAGAAAGACAAATACCATATGATTTCACTCATATGTGGAAACTGAGAGAGAAAACAAATGAGCAAAGGGAAAAAAGAGAGAGAGAGGCAAACCAAGAAACATATCTTAACTGTAGAGAACAAACTGGTAATTACCAGAAGGGAGATGGGAATGGGTATGTATTAAATAAGCATTTGGGATGAAGGAGTGCATTGTTGTGATGAGCACTGAATGTTGTATAGAGGTATTGGATTATTTTATTGTGCACCAGAAACTAACATTACAGTGTGTGTTAACTAACTGTAATATAAGTGAAAGTTAGAAACTACAAAAAATAAACTACACAATGCCAAAATATAAATTTAAAAAATTAAACTTGAAAATTTGAAGAGAATGACTACTAATAAAGATATTGAATCAATAACCACTACTTCCCAACAAATAAAAGTCCAGATGAAAAGGCTTTCCTGGTGAATTTTACCAAACACGTAAAGAAGAATTAATACCAATCCTTCTTGAAGTCTCCAAAACACTAAAGAGGAGGAAACACTTCCAATTTATTTCAGGAGGACAGAATTATATCGATACCAAAACCAGGCAAGTCTGCCACAAGACAATCAAATTGCAGGTCAATATCTCTGATTAACACAGGTTCAAAACTCTGAACATGATATGAGCAAACCAATTTCAATAATACCATAGATGATACATTAGAAAATCACCAAATATACATTAGAAAAATAATTCACCATGAGTGAGTGGGGTTTATCCAGAAATAAGAGAAGGTTGAACTTCTGCAAGTCATCAATGTCATAAGTCACATTACCAAAATGAAAAATTAAAAAATATGATCATCTCAATAGTTGCAGTAAAAGCATTTGACAAAATACCAGACCCATTTATAATAAAAATTCTCAGCAAATTAAGTATAGAGGAAATATGTCTCAGCATAATAAAAGTCACATATGTCAAGATCACAGCTAGCATTGTATTAAGAGGAAAAGATGAGAGATTTCCTCTAAAATCAGGAACAGGATAAGGATGCACTATGCCATGACTTTTATGATATGTGGTATTAGAAGTGTAAGCCAGAGAACCTAGGAAAAAAGAAATAAGATTTCCAAGTTGTAAGGAAGAAGCAAAACAGTGACTATTAGCCAACAACATGACATTATGTACAAAAAAACCCTAAAGACTACACCAATCTAATAGAAATAATTAATGGATTCATAAAGTTGCAAGATATAGCATCAATACTCAAATAAATGTTGCAGTTGATACACTAGTAGAGTAACAGAAAGACAATTAAGAAAAAAATTCATTTATAAATGCATCAAAAAGGATAAAATACCAAAAAAATTAAAAAGTTGAAACCCTTGTGAACTGCAAAATAGACATTTATGAAGGAAATAGAAGAGCACACTAATAAATGTGTGTCTCCTATTTTGCTTAACTTACTATTTTTTTTCCTATGGATTAGGGGAAATGGCTACTTCTAAAGTTTAAGGGGTGGTTTTATGTATATTATTCCCTGTGCAGACTGTGTATGATTTGGTGACTTTTGCTGGATGACTGGAGCTGTGGTTGTATATGCTAGTTATTCTTCTAAACCTTGGTTTCCCACAGAGAAAAAAATAGTAAATCTGAAAAGAAAACATAAACTAAGGAAAAGAAGAAACCATTTACAAAGAAAAGAAAAAAGAAGAAAGAACAAAAAAAAAAAAGAAAAAAGAGAACTTGAAAGAAAGGTAACAACAAAAAGAAACAAAACAAGATAAAAACAAATGAGAAAAAATAAACAGCCTTAAAAAAAAAAACAACAATATTGTGGCTTGTTTTCTGTGTCCCAGTAGCACAGGGTGGCTAGCACAAGCTTGTTGACCCTGGTCTTGCTAAGGTTGCAAGCTCACTCTGCTTTGGACTTTCTTCCAGATGCACGTTCAAGGGGGAGGAAGAGAAAATGTTCTCACAGTTCGTCAGCACTTTTGCACCATGGATTTTTTTTCTGTGCCCCAATACATCTAGGGCTTCTGTGGGCTTGTGGAAACTGGGTTTGCTGAAGTCACAAACTCATTGAGATGACCTGCCCTTCCCATTATGGAGTCTGGACTCTGCTGTGGTCTAGACTTCTAAGGTGGAGTTGGAATATAAACAATGCTGTTCCCTGATTCCTCTGACCTGGAGAGCTTTCCTGCAGCTTTTCCACCATTTAACTGTATTCTAAAATCATCTCTTTTATATGCTAGCTGCTTTTTAACCCATGAGTTTTCTTCTTCTTTGTGCCCAAGGGCAGGATTTGTTCCTGGTCCCTCAGCATTATCCCTCCACATGGCTGTTCACCACTTTTGGAATAAGATTTCCTTTTGTTAGCATGTCTCCATCTCTCTTACTATTCTCTTGCTGTTCTTTCTCTTTTCAATAGCTGTCCAGTCAGCCCCCAGTTCCTATTCAGGAGAAATTCTTCTATTAATAGAGTCTTCCTATGTCTCCATCTTGAACTGGGACTCTAAGATAAAGTTTCCGTTTCATTCTTTTGCGTATGGTATCCATTCATCAATAAGTGGACATTTGGGCTCTCTGCCTCGATTGCCTTTTGTTCATAATGATGCTATAAACATCAGGGTGCATATCCCCCATTGAATTTGTATTTTTGTATCCCTTGGGTAAATATCTAAGGTATAAATCCTGGATTGTAGGCTAGTTCTCTTATTACCTACTTGAGGAACCTACATTTTGCTCTCCACAGTGGCTGCAACAGTTACCATTCCCACCAACAGTGCAAGTGAGCGCCCCTTTGTTCACATCCTTGCCTAAATCTTTTATTTCCTTTGTTGTTAATTTTAGTTATTGTAACAGGTGTGAGGTGATATCTCATCAAAGTTTTGATTTCCATTTACCTGATGATGAGTGGTGTTGAGCATATTTTCATGTGTCTGTTAGCCACCTGGTTGTCTACTTTGGAGAGTGTCTATTCAGGTTTTTGCCCATTTCCTAATTAAATTATTGTTTTTTGGGTGCTGAGTTTTATAAGTTTTATAAAACTTTATCAAAAATATCATTTCCAAATACCTTCTCCCATTCTGAGGTCTGCCTTTACATTTACTGATTGTTTCATTCCCTGTGGATTAGACTTTTATCTTGAAGTCCTGAAAGTTGAATTTTGCTCCTGATTTTCTTGTCTCTAGTAACATGTCTAGTGAAAAGTTGCTCCAGTGAGGGTCAAAGAGGCTGCTGTCTGTGTTCTCTTGTGAGATTCATATGGTTTCCTATCTCACATTTAGGTAATTCATCCATTTTGAATTTATTTTTCTTTATGGTGTAAGAAAGTGCCTCATTTTCATTCTTCTGCATGTCACCGCGCAGTTTTCTCAACATGTTTTGTTGAAAACACTGTCTTTTGTAGAGTGGATATTCTTTGATATGGTTTGTTGAATATGAGTTGGCCATCTAGCTATGGATGCCTTTGTGGGTTTTCTATTCTGTTTCATTGATCTATGGGTCAGTATTTGTGCCAGTATCATAATGGTCAGATGACTACAGCATTGTACATAGCTTGAAATCTGGACTTGAGATATCTCCAGTTTTGTTTTTCTTTTTCAGGATTGCTTTGATTATTCGGGGTTTGTTTTGTTTTGTTTTGTTTTGTTTTTTGTTTTTTGTTTTTTTTCCCCATAATATTTTATTGTCAAATTGTTTTCCACACAGCACCCAGTGCTCTTCCCCTCAAGTGCCCTCCACCATCACCACCAC
>NC_043705.1:4043643-4053146 GCF_006229205.1 Suricata suricatta
TTTCTTTACTTAATTCCTTTAAATTTTACTCCTTATATTCCTTTCTCCTTTCTCCCTTACTTTTTCACCTTCTCACAACCCAGATATATTCTCCTGTATCTCATCCTTACTTCTCCCCTAAACTGGTCATACACTTTTGAGCAGTCTACTGTCCTTTGTTGTCTCCGATCCCATTTTATATATATTTTTTTGTCTTTTCTTCTTTCTCTTTTCTTTTTATTTTCTCTTCTTCTCTTCCTTTCGTCTCTTTCCCTCCCATTCCCATTCTTTTCATTCCCCCCTGTAATGCGTTTCTTTGTTTGATTTGTCTGTGTGTATGTGTGCTTCTGTTCCCTCGGTGTTTGTCAGTCTGTTTTCCTTCATAGGACTACACCAAGAAACAAGCCAAAGTGTTTCCATATTTTTAAAATTTATTCTCTAATTCCCTGATTGCCCCAATCTTTCTTTAGTATGGTGGTTTTTAACCCCCAGATTTTTGGAGGTTTCCAGACTTTTTCTGTGATTGATTTCAAGATTAATAGTATTGTGACCTGAAAGTGTGCATGGTATAATCTCAGTTTATTTACACTTATGAAGGGCTACTTTAATATCAATATGTGACCTATCTTGTAGAATGTGCCATCTACACTTGGGAAGAGGGTGAATTTCTTAGTTTCAAGATGCAGAGTTCTAAATATATCTATCAATTCCATCTGTTCCAATGTGTCTTTCAGGTCCATTGTTTTCTTTGTGATTTTCTGTCTGATTGATCTCCCCATTGCTGTAAGTGGAGTGTTAAACTCCACTGAAATTAGCACATTCTTACCAGTAAGATTGTTTCTGTTTGTGATTAATTGTTTTATGTATTTGGGTGCTCCCGAATTCAGTGCATAGATATTTATAATCTTTAGCTCTTCCTGATGGAGAAACCCTGTAATTATTATGTAATTTATTTCTTCATCTCTTGTTACTACCTTTATTTTAAAGTCCAAGTTATCTGATATAAATATGGCTACTCCAGCTTCCTTTGACTACCAGACGCATGATAGATATTTCTCCATCCCCTAACTTTCAATTTGAAGGTGTCTTCTGGTCTAAGATGAGTCTACTGTAGACATCAAATAGATGGATTTTGATTTTTATCCATTCTGCTACCCTCTGCGGTTTGATTGGAGCATTCAGTCTATTTACATTCAGTGTTATTATTGAATATGTGGGTTTAAATTCATTGTGCTCTCTGTAGAGTTCATGTTTTTAGTGGTGTCTCTGGTACCTTGTATTCCTTGCAATATTTCCCTCAGAGTCCCCCTTAGGATTTCTTGCAGGGCTGGTTTGGTGGTGATAAATTATCTCAATTTTTGTTTATTTTGGAATACCTTTATCTGTCCTTCTATTTTGAATGACAGGCTCACTGGATAAAGGATTATTGGCTGCATATTTTTTCTGTTCATCACATTGAAGATTTCCTGCCATTTCTTTCTATCCTGCCAAGTTTCATCAGATACGTCTGTAACCACTCTGATAGGTTTCCTTTTTATTTTAGGGCTCTTTTATCCCTAGCTGCTTTCACAATTCTCTCTTTATATTTTGCCAGGTTCACTATAATATGTCGTGCTGAAAGTTGATTTAAGTCATGTCTGAGAGAAGATCTCTGCACCTCTTGGATTTCCATATCTATTTCTTTCCCCAAATTGGAGAAGTGCTCAGCTATATTTTGATCAAGCACCCCTTTATGACCTTTATCTCTTTATTCTTCTTCAGGAATTTTTATGATACATATATTTTGCCATTTGACTGTATTACTCACGTCTTGAATTCTCCTTTCATGTTCCTGTATCAATTTCTCTCTCTTTTTCTTGGCTTCCTCTTTTGGTAAAGCTGTGTCTTCCACTTCACCTATTCTCTCTGCCTCTTCAATCCATTCAGTGGCTGCCTCCATTTTATTATGCACCTAATTTATAGCCTTTTGTAAATCATCACAGCTATTGTGAAGGTCTGAAGTCTCTGTATCATAGCTTCTCTGATGCTTTTATACAAGTCCAGCGATTAATGTTATGACAATTATTCTAAATTCTTGCTCCATTATGTTGCTTAAATCTGTTTTGAGCAGTTCTGTGGTTGTGGCTTCTTCCTGGACTACCTTTAGAGGAGAGTTCTTTCATTTCATCATTGTGGCTAGCTTTTTATCTCTGTCAGTTTCAAACACTTGTTATGCACTCTGCACCTGTGAGTATTGCTCTATTACAGGAGGCTCATTGACTGTCCAGGGCCTGTCCATTCAGGAAGTGTTCATTCAATGGTGTCTTGTTGTATCTCTTGTTGTGCCTTTGGTTATTTTATTTCCCTACTCAGTGTTATTTGAAGTCTCCACAATGTGTACTTTGGCTTGTTTCTTCAAGGAAAACAGACAGACAAACACAAAGGAAACAAAAGCAGGCAAATGTACAGACAAATCAAACAAGCCGACCAAAAGGGGAAAGGAAAAAAGAAAAAGAAGCAAAAACAACCAAAAATAAAAGACAGTCTAAAAGCATAAAACCAGAAATCTTAACTATAAATATAGGAGTAGAGTAGCTGGAGTTATGCAAAGAGAGAAGTGACAGGGCTGTGGAGGAAGGGAAATTGAACGTTGACAAGCCAGAGAGACTAAAAGGCTTAATTCAGAGAGAAAGAGGAGAATATGTTAGGAGGTGAGGAGGAAAAACAAAAGAATATGTTACCTAAAGAAACTTTATAATCTTATTATTCCAGGGAGACAGAGAGAAAGGAAGGTAGCATCAAGAGAATGGATTAAGTATGACTGTTTAGGCAAAATGATGTCCGAATGCTCATTCCAGCAGAGAGGAGTGATAACAATTAGATAGTGGAAAAAATATCTGAATAACAAGAATTGATATAATCACAGCAATGCATCAATGTTTGTCTTGCCAGGGCTCTGGAAAAACAACAACAAAAAAGGGAGCTCTCCAGTGTGATGGGAGTGGTTTGGTATAGAAAAGTCTCGCCTCCACTGTGGCCCCATAGGGTCATTTCCTGAGACCCCACATTGGTGGTTGTAAGTAGAAAAATGGTGGTGCCACAGTCCCTTCTTGAACCAAGTATTGCAACTCGATCTCCTGGATCTGATCTCCCTGAGCCTTGGGTGCAGCCAAGGTTAGCAGATTTGTGTTTCCCAAGCCCTGCCTCATTTCCAGATCTTAGTCCATACATTCCAATAATATCGCTGGAAATGTACTCCTGCCAGTTGGGGGAAAGCTGGGCTGCTTCCCAGCCAGCCAAGGACCAAGCAGTCGGGGGGTAGGGGAGCAGTTTCTCCTAGCACCACCTGGGATTTGGGCACTCATACCAAGGAAAGTGCCCCAGCAAGAGAGGAAGGATCTCTCTCCAGACACCCTGCTGTTACAGATGGAATGACAAAATCTTTCTCCCTTGTAGGCTGAGCATTTTCTCTTCTCTAGAGACAGCTCTGTGAGAGATTTTAGCCTCTTTCTTTTCCCCTTGTCTCTCTGTGGCTCTGCACACTCCCCAATGCCCTGCACAGAGTGGGGCTCCCTCCCCTCCAAGCTTCCAGTCCCAGCCGGTTTTTATGTTTCCCAGTTCACACTCACTCACACAGGAGGCTGTCTTCTTTGTGGACTCTGTGTCTTTTCCTCCCAGTCTTGTAGATCAGAGTCTTATGGCTTCAGTCCTTCTTAGCACTTGATAGATGCAGGTGGGCGAAATGTATTGAGGTCCTTACTTCTCCGCCATGTTGATTCTCTTCCTCTCACCTCTAGGATTTTAATACTGAATGCTTTTTTATTTCTATTTTTGAGTGTGAGAGAGAGAGACAGTGTGAGCAAGAGAGGTTTAGAGATAAAGGGAGACACAGTATCTGTGTCTGTGTGCTAACTGTCAGCACAGAACCCTATGCAGGGCTTGAACCTACAAACCATGAGATCATGACCTGAGCCAGTCAGATGCTTAACTAACTGAACCACCCAGGCACCTCTGTTTTAAATGTTCTTAAGGTTTTTTTATTTTGGAGAGAGAGAGAGAATGTGACTAGGGGACGTTGCAGACAGAAGTAGAGCTTGATATGGGGCTCAAACTCACAAACCATGAGATGATGAGCTGAGCTGAAGTCGGAAGCATAACTGACTGAGCCACCCAGGTACCCTAGGGAAATATTTATATCCTAATAAAGTTGTTAGAGGAATACAGTATTCTCACATATTTAAAGATTTTTAGAAAATATTTTTGTCACAGATATTTACCTTATCAAGATCTTATCTATAAATCAAAACAGAATTTTAAAAAAGTTGTAGCAAAGTGGATGGACCTCAAGGGTGTCATGCTAAGCGAAATGAGTCAGGCGGAGAAAGACAGATACCACATGTTTGCATGCATAGGTATAACAGGAGAACAGGAGAAACCTAATGGAGGACCATGGGGAGGGGAAGGGGGAAAGAGAGTTGGGAGAGCGAGGGACACAAAACCTGAGAGACTATTAAAAATTGAAAATGAACCGAGGTTTGATGGGGGAGGGGGAGAGGGAAAGTGGTGGTGGTGATGGAGGAGGGCACTTGTGGGGAAGAGCACTGGGTGTTGTATGGAAACCAATTTGACAATAAACTATTTTAAAAAGTTGTTATTTATTTAGAAGCTTAAGTGATTAATGAATAAGTCACAGTATGACTAAAATAATTAAATAAAAAACAGGGAAATATTACAAGAAATGCAAGGTACCAGAGACACCACTACAAGCATTACACCTACAGAGAACACAATGATGTTAAACACATATTTTTCAATAATAACAAACAGTTGAACAGATCAGTGAAACCAAAAGTTGGTGTATTGAAAAAATAAACAAAATTGATAAACCTCTAGCCAGACTTCTCAGAAAAAAAAGACAGAGCACCCAAATAGACAAAATCATGAACAAAAATGGAGCTATTGCAACCAAACCCTCAGAAATACAAAGAAATTTAAGGGAATACTATGAACAATTATATGCCATAACCTGGACAACCTAGAAGACATGAACTAATTCCTAAACACACATGCACTTTCAAAACTTAAATGGGAGAGGAGGAGCCAAGATGGCAGAGAGGAAGGGAGCTCTGTAAACTTCGTCTGCCCCATCTATCAAACTGAGAAGGACATTACTCTCATCTGCAAGAGTGGAAGGAGAAAATACAGACTCCAGAAAGAAGACAACCTCAAAGAGGCTTCAGTGAGCGAGTTCTAACTGGGGAGACTGGAAAACGGGCCAGTCCAAGAGGGGCAGGGGAGGTGAGAGCCCCAGCCCAACACAGGGCAAGCACGCAGAGCTCCTGAGAGGAAAAGGGAACTGAAAGAGAAACTGAATACGCTCATAGTACTGTCTCTAGAGAAGAAAGAAAGAACGTTTAACCCCTCAGAGAGAAAAAAACTCTCACTCCATATATAACCGCTGGGCAGCCCAAATCCAGAACCTGGGTGACACAAGGGAAAAAACACCCCCCACCCCTGCGCAATCCTGGCAGGGGGTTGGTGACCACAGAGGTGGTGGCCTGGGAGCACGCAGTTCAGCCCGGCTGCAGAAGCCAGAGCGTGCACCTAATTTCCACAGCGCATCTTGCCTCCAACATTGGCTGCACAAATCCTGAATCCCGGGTGCCAAAAGGGAAAAAATAGCCCCCACCCTTACTCCATCCCAGCAGGGAGTTGGTGGCAGTGGAGACAGGGCGTGAGCTTTGGTTGCATTCCTATACACCAATAAGGAAGCAACGGAAGGAGAAATCAAGAAACTGATGCCATTCACAATTGCAGGAAAAACCATAAAATACTTAGGAGTAAACCTAACCCAAACTGTAAAAGACCTATATGATGAAAACTGTAGAAAACTTATGAAAGAAATTGAAGAAGACACCAAGAAATGGAAAAACATTCCATGCTCATGGGTCGGAAGAATAAATATTGAGAAAATGTCATTACTACCCAAAGCAACCTACACATTCAATGCAATCCCCATCAAAATTGCACCATCGTTCTTCTCAAAGCTAGAGCAAACTATCCTCAAATTCGTAGGGAACCACAAAAGACTCCGAATCACCAAAGTAATATTGAAGAAGAAAACTAAAAGGGGAGGCATCACAATCCCAGACTTTAGCCTCTACTACAAAGCTGTCATCATCAAGACAGTATGGTATTGGCACAAAACAGACACATAGACCAATGGGATGGAACAGAGAACCCAGAACTGGGCCCACAAATGTACAGCCAATTAATTTTTGACAAAGCATAAAAGAATATCTGATGGAAAAAAGACTGGCTCTTTAGCAAGTGTTGCTGGGAGAACTCGACAGCAACAAGCAGAAGAATGAAAGTGGGCCACTTTCTTACACCATAAACAAAAATAAACTCAACATAGCTGAAGGAACTGAATGTGAGACAGGAAACCATCAAAACCCGCATGAAGAGAGTAGGAAGCAACCTCCTTGACCTCAACTGCAGCAATTTCCTACTAGACACAGCCTCAAAGGCAAGGGAAATTAAAGCAAAAATGAACTATTGAGACTTCATCAAGATAAAAAGCTTCTGCACTGCAAAGGAAACAATCAAGAAAACTAATAGGCAACCAACAGAATGGGAAAAGATAATTGCAAATGACATATCAAATAAAGGGCTAGTATCAAAAATCTATAATAAACTCACCAAACTCTACACCCATAAAACAAATAACTCCATGAAGAAATGGTCAGAAGACCTGAACAGACACTTCTCCAAAGAGGACATCCAGATGGCCAACAGGCATGCGAAACGATGCTCAACATCACTCATCATCAGAGAAACACAAATCAAAATCACACTGAAATACCCCCTCACGCCAGTCAGAGTGGCTAAAATGAACAAATCAAGAGACTATAGATGCTGACGCGGGTATGGAGAGATGGGCACGCTCCTTCCTACACTGTTGGTGGGAATGTAAACTGGTTCAGCCGCTCTGGAAAACAGTGTGGAGGTTCCTCAAAAAACTATCAATAGAATTCCCCTATGATGCTATAATAGAACTGCTAGGGATTTACCCAAGGGATACAAAAGTGCTGATGCATAGGGGCACATGTACCCAATGTTCATAGTAGCACTGTCAACAATAGCAAAATCATGGAAGGAGCCTAAATGTCCATCACCTGATGAGTGGATCAAGGAAATTTGGTGTGTGTGTGTGTGTGTGTGTGTGTGTGTGTGTGTGTGTATACACAGTGGAGTATTCCATGGCAATGAGAAAAAATGAAATATGGCCATGTGTAGCAAAGTGGATGGACCTCGAGGGTGTCATGCTAAGCGAAATAAGTCAGGCGGAGAAGGACAGATACCATATGTTTGTACTCATAGGTCTAACAGGAGAACAGGATAAACCTGATGGAGGACCAGGGGGAAGGGAAGAGGGAAAGAGAGCTGGGGAGAAAGAGGGACGCAAAACCTGAGAGACCTTTGAATACTGAAAAGGAACCCAGGGACATTCTAGGTTACAAACCAGCCTCAATATGCAAAAAAGATTTAAATCATTACATGTATCTTTTCTGAACACAATGTTATGAATCTTGATATCAAACTCATGCACACACACACTTGAAAAGAGCACAAATACATGAACGTTAAACACATACTATTACAAAATGAATCAGTCAGCTGGGAAATCAAAAAAGAAATCTAAAACTATGTATAAACAAAAACATAAATGTCGAAAGCCTTTGAAATGCAGAAAAAGTGGTCCTAAAGGGGAAGTATATAGCTATACGGGGCTACCTCAGAAAACAAGAAAAAATCTCAAAAAAAAAAAAAATCTAAGCTTACACCTAAAGGAGCTAGAAAACCAGGTAACAAATGAGACCCAAAACCAGCAGAAGGGAAATCATAAAGATTAGAGCAGAAATAAATGACACAGAAAGTAAAAAGCAAAAACAAGAACAAACAAACAAACAACAACAACAAAAACAATAAGACAGATCAATCTCATCAGGGACTGGCTCGTTACAGAAATTAATGAAATTGATAATTCAATAAACATTCATAACAAAAAGGACAGAAAACCCCAAATAAATACAAATACAAATGAGGAGAAAGAAAACCAACCCCACAGAAATTCAAACATTATAAGATAATATTATTAAAAGAAGTATACCCAAAAACCGGATATCCTGGAAGGTATCAATAAATTTCTAGAAACATATAAACTGCAAATTTAAAACAAGAAGAAACAGAAAACTTGAATAGATGGATAACCAGCAACAAAAGTGAATCAGAAACAAACAAAAAACTGCCAACAAAATAAAAGTCCGAGGTCAGATGGCTTTAAAGACTAATTCTACCAAGCTTTAAAGGTGAATTAATACCTATTCTTCTCAAACTTACCAAAAAAAGAAAAAGAAATTAAAAAAAGGAAAATTTCCAAAGTCATTCTATGAGACTAGCATTAATTACACTTATAAAAAAAAAACAGATAAATTCTCCACTTAAAAAAGTCAACTACAGGCCAGTGTGCATGACGAACATGAATGCTAAAATTCCCAACAAAATGCCAGCAAATTGAATCTAAAATCACGTTAAAAGGATCATTCACCACAATCAAATGGGATTTATTTGTGTGTTCCAACAGTGGTTCAATATGTGCAAATCTATCAGTGTGATACACCACATTAATAAAAGATAGGATAAAAATTATATGATTATTTTATTAGGAGCAGAAATAGCATTAGATAAAGTACAACATCTATTCATGATTTTTTTAAAAAGCCTTCAATAGAAACAAACTTAGAAGGAACCTACCTCAACATAATTAAGGACATAGACAAAAACAAAACAAAACAAAACAAAAAAACACAGCTAATGTCACCTTCACTGGAGAAAACCTGAGAACATTTCCTCTGGCCAGGAACAAGACAGGGATGTCCACTGCTACCATCATTATTTAACAGAGTACTGCAATTTCTAGCCACAAGAACAAGACAAAAAAAGAGGAGAATGGCATCCAAATCGCAAGGCAGTTGTCAAACTCACTATTTGCAGATGACATGATACTCCATATAGAATATAGAAAACACAAAATACTAAACAAAAAAATTTGAAACTGATACATGAATTCAATAATGCCATGTTACAAAACCAACATACATAAATCTGTTGCATTTTACTATACACCACTAATGAAGCAGCAGAACGAGAAATTAAGAAATCAATACCATTTACAATTGCACCAACAAAAATAAGATACCTTAAAGTAATTTAAGCAAAATGTTGAAAGACCTGTTCTCAGAAAAGCATAAAACACTAATTAAAGAAAATAAAGTAACACAAGGAAATGGAACAACATTCCATGCTCACAGATTGAAAGAACAAATATTGCTAAAATGGCTATATTACCCAGAGCAAACTACACAGTTAATGGTACCCTCATCAAAATACTGGCATCATATTCCACAGAGCAAGAAGAAAACATTCTAAATCTTGTACGGAACCACAAAGGAGCCTGCACAGCCACAGCAACCTTGGAAGAA
>NC_043705.1:4053246-4056898 GCF_006229205.1 Suricata suricatta
CAAAGAAATTAGGAAAACATTCTCATTTATAATGCCACCAAATATAATAAAATGTCTAAGAATAAACTTAACCAAAGAGGTTGACACATCATGTAGTCCATGAGTTTCAGAGGCTGCATCACTGAAAGATAACTATATCAACATCTCACACAATAGTCTTGAAATGGAGTGAGGATAGATACATACAATATAAGAAAAATATTTTATAATGTGAAAAGGCTAAGGCTACATATAAACTGTCCTCTATTTCACAGAGAAGAATTTGTAGTTGATGGGGAAATTTTAGAAGATTACTTCTTTTTTCACTTTTATATTTATTTTTTAATATAGTTTATTGTCAAGTTGGTTTCCATATAAAAATGCTCATCCCATCAAGTGCCATCTTCCATGTCCATTACCCATTTCCCCCCTCCCCCATCCTCCATTAACCCTCAGTTTGTTCTGAGTATTTGCGTCTCTTATGGTTTGCCTCCCTCCATCTTCTTAACTATTTTTATATTGGTTAAGATTTCCAGTTTATTAATAAAAAAAGATTTAAAAAATACAAAAAGAGAGACCCAGAGCTATGCAACACAGATACCTGTTACCTTGTGTTGTTGTTTTTAGGTCTCTTAATTGCATTCTTTTTCAAAGTCCCAGAAGGAATTTGTCAATAGCAAAGATCATCAACTCCCATAGTGGGCATAGTAAAGCCAAGATGATGTCACTTTCCTGTTTATCTTTATACAGTTAATCATGGCCACACTCCATTACCCATATGGATAAGGGTTGCAGCAGCATCTGATGCTGAGTTCAATCATATAGAAATAACTGCAGAAGCAAAAAGGTAATTATTGGTTTTAGTTGTTCTCCTACTGCTGCATACTACTAATTATTGATCATATTTCCTTATATGTCCCCCTATCATGTATTTTTATGTAGAAAAGCAAATGTGGTTTTTTTTTCATTTTTTACTGTTTATTTTTGGCAGACAGAGAGAACAACAAGCAGGAGAGAAGAGAGAGAAGGAGACAGAATCTGAAGTAGGCTCCATGTTCTGAGCTGTCAGCAAAGATCCTACTGTGGGGCTTGAATCCACAGACCAGGAGATCATGACCTAAGCCAAAGTCACCGACTTTAGCCACCCAGTCTTAACTGACTGAGCCACCCAGGCTCCACAAAAGGTTTTTTTTTTCCCCTAAGTTCAAGTATAATTAGCACATAGTGTTATATTGGTTTTCATTGTACAATATAATAATTCAACAGCTTATACATTTCTCAGTGCTCAAGATAAGTGTACTCTTAAATGTCCCTTTTTGTTCAAATATCTAATATAACAATAACTTCTTGCAACATGTTAGGAAACAGGCTTTTACTTCCATATGTGGGGACACAAGAGTACACATTCCTCCTATGATATTGGATAATGTTTTTGTTTTCTTGAAACTGAAATTTTACAGAAGAAATAAGACTGACTCTACGTTGAGTGGGAATTACTTCTGGCAGATAAAAACTGAAACAAATGTCTCAATCATATTTATATTCTTAGATGAAACTGACAGTGAAGGATAATTCTGAGTTGTGGATTGTGGAGGGAAGATAGTGTTCTAGAAAGCTAAGACAGCATCGTAGGCTCTGAGCCTCAACATCTGAGTTGAAACGTACATCCTCCCTCAGATAAATTATTCGATGGTAGGCAGATGCCCTAAGAATTTGAATTATTTAATTTGAAAAAGGAAAAAATAAGATAAGGAAGTACCTCAGTGACTCTTGTAGAAGATAAAATAAGGTAAAGCAATAGAACAATTTCTGGGATGCTGTCAGCTTCAAATAAGGAGTTGATGTTATTCTGCCACCACCATTAATAATTCTCCCGAATTAAATAGTGCACTCTTCTACTTATATTAAACTAAAGAAATTGGATACAGACATGTAAAAAAAAAAAAAAACCAGACACCTAGACCAAGGGAACAGAATAGAGACACTTATGTTGAGCACAGCATAATATATAAAGTTGTCAAAAACCTATGTTGTATACGTGAAACTAATATAGGATTATATGTCAACTACAAATTAAAAAATTAATTAAAAAAGAAATTAAAAAAAGAAATGTAGGAATAAACAGGGGGGCCAATTGTCTTGCATGGTACAGATGGAATTACATTGTCTTGGTGTGCCTGGTGGGCTGTTCAAAGCGGCTTGATCACAGTCACTATCATTCACCAAATTGCACTAAAGTTTTGTTTCACTTTGACCACAGATATTGACTAAAAAAGCAGGTATATTTTGGGTAGCCAGGATGGTTTAGTAAGTTAAGTATACAATCTCTAATCAGGCTATGATTTCACTGTGAGTTTGAGCCCTACATCTGGCACTGTGCTGACAGCTCAGAGCCTGGAGCCTGCTTCAGATTCTGTGTCTCCATCTTCCTCTGCCCATCCCCCCCACTCATGCACTGTCTCTCTGTCTCTCTCAAAAATAAATAAGCATTTACAAATATTTTTCTAAAAGAATGCATGTATATTTTGTTCCTATTGGGCTGTCCTTAATTTTATAGTTTCATTTGCCATTAGGTGTGGTTTTGGCAGATTACATTTTTAAATGCAATGTGTACTAGATTTGTTAGATATTTATATTAATGCATAATTAATTTTCACTGTTATCCACTGCTTTAGCACCCCAAAACTAGGGACTATTTGTAAATTGAATATTGTCTTTGGAATCATTACAAGAGTAGAGAATGCTTTGAAAGTTGGAGATCACTTCTCAGCTCTTCCTAGAGATAAGAGTCAATATTTTTTGTTGGTGGTGGTGGTGAGGACTTTGCAAATTTAACATTTAACATGTCAGAAATTGAAATGTTTCAAATGTTTAATATTCATAAGAGAATATGGCGAATAAGTTTTCACTGATTCTTTTCTGAAAGGAATGATATATTTTACATCTTTTGTTCTTTCTTATTTTGAGCTATTTTAAAATTATACTTTAAATCACACACACTCACACACAAAATAATTTTGCCTGAATAGATGGACTGTGACCTCCTTCAGTGTAACTAATTTAATTTTTTTTTTTTGTTTTCAGTATTTAACAGAGATGTAGGGTTTGAGTAGCCAGTATAAGAGGGAAATGAATTGGAGTCAGAAACAACTCAGTATTGTTCAGTTTTTCTCTCTGCATCTCAATTTCTATGAAAAAAATTGTTGCTATAAACAATGAGGTAGATGATGCTTTTGGAAACAACTAAGACTGTGCCTAGTTTTGTAAATGGCTGTTATCTTCCAAATACTAGATCTTCCCCCCTTAAATTGAAAATAAATAGTAGGAACTTTAAATAAATGAAGTTGGAGAAACATATATTAGACAAAATTAAGGTAGGTTTTCTCATAAAGACCTATTGAACCAAAATTAAAATGTGTGTGTGTGTGTGTGTGTGTGTGTGTGTGTGTGTGTGTATAGTCTGGAACTATAAAAATTACCAAATCCTAATTCTGATGTGTATGAGTAGATACTAAAATTAAACAAACTGAAGTAATTCATCTCATATCATAAAACAAAAGAAAATAATGGTCATCTATTACACAGAATCTACACAATAATTATTGAAGATCTTAACTGTTTAATGATACATGCACTCATTCATCCATAACTAGTACTGTCTAACCACTTTTAT
>NC_043705.1:4056998-4058282 GCF_006229205.1 Suricata suricatta
AGACTCCAAGTGTTAGCTCCTAAAGTGATGTCCTCATGATATCTTAGGGTTTGGCCACTGGTGAAGACAGTTCCTGTAGATGTATGGCTTCCTCCACTGAGCATCAGAGGTCACATTCTGCCTGACTGTTCAGGCAAAGGTTATTCAAATTTTTGTTATGAATATTCCCCAAACTATGCTTTGGTTATTTTCTAAATCATTCTTATTTAGAATGTATCTCTCAGAGTTTTTAAGATTCAGTTGGATCCTTAAACCAGGGAGGTTGATTCCATTTTAACTTCTGTAACACAAAAGTTTAGAAATAGGAGGTTTTATTCTTTTGCTCAACGATTCACTTTTTGTGTTTTCATAGGGCAGTGATTCTACAAATTTCCATACTCATTGACAAATAAAACTATGATCACAAACTCTCAAAACCTTGATTTCCACAGGAATCTTATTATACATTACTAATATTCTTTTTTTCCTTTTTCTCTTTGGATATACTCGACATACAATCTTCCATTACTTCATGTGTACAATATAGTGGTTTACAAGGTTTAAATTTATGATATTCTCAGGGCACCTGGGTGGCTAAGTCAGTTGAGTGTCTGACTCGGTTTCAGCTCAGTCATAATCTGGCAATTTGTGGTTTTGAGCCCTGTGTTGGGCTCTGAACTAACCATGCTGAGCCTGCTTGGGATTCTCTTTCTCCCAATCTCCCTCTCTCTGCCCTTCTTATGATTATAGTCCCTTTCTCTCTCAAAAATAAATAAAATAAACCTTAAAAAAGTTATACTGTTCTCACAATGAGTGTAGCCACCATCTGTCACCAAACAACACTAACAAGAGTGGTGGAGAATGGGGTAAAATGACTGAAGGAAGAGAAAAATTCGGGCCACCAATTACGGAATAATAAGTCACAGAAATAAAAAAGGAGAGCATAAGGAATACATTAAATTATATTGTAATACCAATGTGATGGGGCAGATGGTAGCTATATTTATAGTGAAGATAGCATAATGTATAACTCACTAAATCATTAACTTATACAGCTGAAATTAAGGGAGCATTGTCAACTATACTAAAAATGTAAAAAACAAATAAATGAAAATGGATGAAGGAAAAAAAACTGAAGGAAAAAATACAATGTCATGGACTCTATTTCTTATGCTGTGCATTATTCCTGTTGAGTTATTTATTCCATAACTAGAAGCTAGTATATCCTATTCTTCTTAAACAATTTTGTCATTGATTCATCAGTTTCTTCTCTGGCAGTCATCAGTCACTTCTTTGTATTTATAG
>NC_043705.1:4058382-4059808 GCF_006229205.1 Suricata suricatta
AATGAAAATGGATGAAGGAAAAAAAACTGAAGGAAAAAATACAATGTCATGGACTCTATTTCTTATGCTGTGCATTATTCCTGTTGAGTTATTTATTCCATAACTAGAAGCTAGTATATCCTATTCTTCTTAAACAATTTTGTCATTGATTCATCAGTTTCTTCTCTGGCAGTCATCAGTCACTTCTTTGTATTTATAGGTCTGACTCTGCTTTTTTGTTGTTTTTGTTTATTTGTATTTTTACATTCTACATATCGGAGTTAAATCATGTGGTAATTTGTCGTTCACAGCCTGACCTATTTCACGTAACATAATACCATCTAGGCCAGTCAGGTTCTCAGAAGTTAACAATCTTATGGATTTCATAACTGCATAATATTCCATTGTGTGTGTTGTGTGGATATACACATACACACAATCACCCTTGAACTATCCACTCGCATAATGCTGGACACTCAAGTTATTGCTGTATCTTGGCTATTATGAGTAAAGCTACCATAAGCATAAGGATGAATATATAAATTTATAATGCGATATTAGACACAAAAAAGAATGAAATCTTGCCATTCGCAATGACATAGTGGGAGCTTTAGAGTATTATGTTAAGCAAAATATATCAGTGAGAGAAAGACAAATACCATATGATTTCACCCAGGTGTGGAATTTAAGAATGAAAACAAATGAGCAAAGGTAAAACAAGACAGAGAGAAACCAAGAAACAGACTCTTAATACAGAGAAGTAGCTCATGGTTACCAGAGGGAAGGTCAGCAGGTGATGGGCTAAATAAATGATGGGGATGAAAGAGTGCACTTGTTGCATGGAAGTATTGAGCCCCTGTATTGTGCACCTGGAACTAATATTACACTGTATGTTATTAACTAACTGAATTTAAAGAAAACTTGGAAAAATAAAGGTCACATCTAGATTTGAAGAAAAAAACTAGAAGTGCATATATCTTTTTGAATAGTATTTTTGTTATTTTGGGGGGAACAAATATTTTTGAATCACAGTTGTGAATTCTTAGAATTCAATTAAATGTGTTCAACTACAGGTAAGTTTTTAATCCTAAAATACACTAGTCCTTAGAACATCCTCTTATTAGCACACTGGGTTGCCATTTGTAAACATTTACACACACAAACACGCTCACTGAACATTTATTTCAGACGGTCATATCTCATGATTGATCTATTAACCCCCTAGTTCTCCTTGGTGATCCAGGTGAAATCCAATGGAGAACACCACTTGGGTGAACAACCATACTGGACGATCAGATTTTGACCTAGTGGGACTCTTCAGTCAATCCAAGTACCCAGCTCTCCTCTGTGTGGTCATTTTTGTGGATTTCCTCATGGCCTTGTCTGGAAACATCATCCTGATCCTTCTGATATACTGTGATGCTCACCTTCATAACCCCATGTACTT
>NC_043705.1:4059908-4065318 GCF_006229205.1 Suricata suricatta
TTTTGACCTGGTGGGACTCTTCGGTCAATCCAAGTACCCAGCTCTCCTCTGTGTGGTCATTTTTGTGGATTTCCTGACGGCCTTGTCTGGAAACATCATCCTGATCCTTCTGATATACTGTGATGCTCACCTTCATAACCCCATGTACTTTTTTATCACTCAGTTGTCTCTCATGGATGTGATGTACATTTGTGTCACTGTGCCCAAGATGCTCGTGGATCAGGTCATGGGTGTGAATAAGATCTCAGCTCCCGAATGTGGGATGCAGATGTTTCTCTATTTGACACTGGTAGGTTCAGAATATTCTCTTCTAGCAGTTATGGCCTATGATCGTTATGTGGCCATCTGCCTTCCTCTCCGTTATCCTATCCTCATGAACCGTAGGGTGTGTCTCATCTTGGTGTCTTCCTGCTGGTTGCTGGGATCTGTGGATGGATTTATGATAACGACCATCACCATGACCTTCCCCTTCTGCAGATCCAGGGAGATCCACCACTTCTCCTGTGAGGTCCCTGCTGTAATGAAGCTTTCCTGCTCAGACACTTCCCTCAATGAGACACTCATATACTTGTGCTGTGTTCTCATGCTCCTTATTCCCATGACGATCATTTCAAGCTCCTATTCGTTCATCCTCTTCACCATCCACAGGATGAACTCAGCAGAGGGGCGGAAGAAGGCCTTTGCCACTTGTTCTTCCCACATGACTGTGGTCATCCTCTTCTATGGGGCTGCTGTCTACACCTACATGCTCCCCAAATCCTATCACACCTCGGAGAAGGACATGATTGTATCTGTCTTTTATACCATACTCACTCCTGTTCTAAACCCTTTAATTTATAGTCTTAGGAATAAAGATGTCACAAGGGCTCTAAAAAAAATGTTGAATGTGAGGTCTGTCTCTCAATAAACTAGGAAGAAGGAAATATTTGTACTACTGTTTTTTTTCTTCACTCTATAAATTAAAACTAGAATCCTATGCCAATGTTTTTCCTCAGATTCTCATACCATGGTGTGTCATTATCTTTTCATCCCTTTCAGAGGAATCATTTTCCTATAATGGAAATTTCTTCATTTTTATACTTTTGCATTCAAATATTTGTACAATTATATGTGGCACCTGGGTGGCTCAGTTAGTTAAGCGTCCGACTTCAGCTCAGGTCATGATCTCACAGTTCGTGGGTTTGAGGCTTGCATCAGGATCTGTGCTGACAGCTCTGAGCCTGCATCTTACTTCAGATTCCGTGTCTCCCTCTCTCTGATCCTCCCCTGCTCACACTATGTGTGTGTGTGTCTCTCTCTCTCAAAAATAAATAAACATTAAACAATAAATAAATACATATTTGTACAATTGTATCTGTGTTACATTTTTCTGAAGTTGATAACTGCACTTTGATTCCATGGGGAAACATGAATATTCTTTGGAAATACATAATCAAATATTTAGAAACAAAGATCATAATGTGTGCAACTGATGAGAGAGACAGAGGGATGAACAGCAAGATGGTAAAGCAAATGGAGTATAATAGGTGAATTATTAGCTAGTAGATGAATCTCGGCAAAAGTATATTAATGATTTATTGTACTATTATTAATATTCATTTTAATTGTACTATTACTATTTGTCATACTAATTTTCCGTAAATTTGGCATTATTTAAAAATAAAATATAAGGTATCAGTCTTTTGTCTATTTTGAAAAGTTGTCCTTACTCCACGAGGGTCATCTAAGTGACAAATCTTAGAAATCATGCTCGTGTTATCATGGCCCATCTTTATGACACAGTCCAGTTGATGGGCTCAATTTAATTAGGACAAGTTTATATTTGGGGCTCCTGAAGTAATCTAGTGGTTATTACCACTCTGAAATCATTAGCACATTGTGGAAGAAGGTATTGGGGGAAAAATATTAACCCAAAGGAGGGCTTAGAGAAGCTTACCCAGAATAAGGTGGTTGGTACTCAAGCTGAGATTTGGAGTATGTAATTTATCTTACAAACAAGCAGAGCAAGTCCATCAAACATTCAATCTTGCACCTAGTCAGAACACATGGCTTATGCTATATTGTAACAAAAACAATAGCTATGTGAATTTCACATATAGATAAAAAATATAAACTTCCCCAAGGGAATTTGACCCACAGGTGTAGTTTTTGCAAATAGTTTTAATAAAATACATAAATTGGTTTGAGTCGCATGTGGAAAATGTACATCTCCTAATGACACACCAGTTCTACCAATGACATATGAGTTCAACCAAAGAGGCTGAAAAGAGACCCTGGAGCTCACTGTTGAATGGTGACTAGATGATACCCTCACGTGTCTACAGGAGGCTGGGAAAGAGATCTTCCTCAAGTCCATGATGCCACAGAAAAGGATCGCTAAGATCAAAGTTCAAGTGGTTGACCAAGCAGGAGAGAAATGTTCCAATGGCATCTCCTTTCTGGGTTCATTTTATAGCCTCAACTCTTGCCCTTTTGTGACCCAGGTATTTAAAAATGATAGTGAAATGATGAGACGTGAATTTTAGAAGAGTGAAATTAGAGGGAATCTACCAGAGAAGAGTAATACTGGAGGTCTGGAGACCAGTTGTGTGAGGACCATGAGGGAAATAGTGTTGATCTAAGTGGAATGGAGCATTCGAATTGGAATTATGGGCTTTAAGGTGTATGCAGGGTCCTGTAAAATATATTCCATAAAACCTGAAACTTGGTTGCATGTGTACAGTTTCCAATTAGCTGTGGCAACTTGCGAATTATTAACTAGTTTCAAGGGTAGAGATTCCCTTTATCTCCTGACACACTTAGTTTCTTTCAGGTCTGTAAAATAAGGATCTTGCAGTATTTGTGGTAATAATGTTAGGAAGTTTGTTTACAATTTCTTTGTTGCTGTCAAGGGAAATACATTAATATTTACAGACTTTAATTCCAAAATAATTGAGTAGTATACATGTCCCCTCTTCGATTTGGACTATAATAACACATTCACTTGATTTTCCCATTTAAAATACTGTAGACACTGCAGATATGAGAATCAAAATGTAGTGAAACAAAACAAAATGTGCTATTGAATGACATTTTTACAAAAATATATTTTTGCTCTATTAAACAAAGTAAATGAGAAAAAAATTATTATTTTTTAATAAAGTGTTCAAAATAAAATTTTCTATAAATTATACTAGTAATGATTTACAAGAACTATGGAGTTAAAAATCTGTGAAATCATACATAATACCTGATATTCATAATTACTAGACATAGAGAAAATTTGGTTCTTCAATTATTTTTGTATCTAGAATATAAACCACATATGGAAAAAGAGTTTCCTGGACTCATGTGCACCTGCTTCCAGTGCTACATAAGTAGCTGTGTTCTGAAGTAGTTTAAAAAGTGAAAACATCAAAATATATTTATGTGTTTGTGCCCATGATTCCACCAACACCTTGCCAGACAAGTGTTTTTAACCAACAAAAACAAGCCCTCAGTGTTCCTGCACCTTCCAAAAAACATGAAACATAGTTAATTAGGTAATTGGCCTTTCCCCTGTGAAAAATATTGTATTTTTCAATAATAACAAACAGTTGAACAGATCAGTGAAACCAAAAGTTGTGTTTTGAAAAAATAAACAAAATTGATAAACCTCTAGCCAGGCTTCTCAGAAAGAAAAGACAGAGCACCCAAATAGACAAAATCATGAACAAAAATGGAGCTATTGCAACCAAACCCTCAGAAATACAAGGAAATATAAGGGAATACTATGAAAAATTATATGCCATAACCTGGACAACCTAGAAGACATGGACTAATTCCTAAACACACATGCACTTTCAAAACTTAAATGGGAGAGGAGGAGGCAAGATGGCAGAGAGGAAGGGAGCTCTGTAAACTTCGTCTGCCCCATCTATCAAACTGAGAAGGACATTACTCTCATCTGCAAGAGTGGAAGGAGAAAATACGGACTCCAGAAAGGAGACAACCTCAAAGATGCCTGAGTGAGTGAGTTCTAACTGGGGAGATTGGAAAATGGGCCAGCCCAAGAGGGGCAGGGGAGGTGAGAGCCCCAGCCCAACACAGGGCAAGCACGCAGAACCCCTGAGATGACAAAGGGAATTGAAAGAGAAACTGAACACACTCATAGTACTGTCTCTAGAGAAGAGAGAAAGAACGTTTAACCCCTCAGAGAGAAAAAAACTCTCTCCGTATATAACCGCTGGGCAGCCCAAATCCAGAACCTGGTTGACACAAGGGAAAAAACAACCCCCACCCCTGCGCAATCCTGGCAGGGGGTTGGTGACCACAGAGGTGGTGGCCTGGGGGCGCGCACTTCGGCCTGGCTGCAGGAGCCAGAGCGTGCACCTAATTTCCACAGCACATCTTGCCTCCAACATTGGCTGCACAAATCCTGAATCCCGGGTGCCAAAAGGGAAAAAATAGCCCCCACCCTTACTCCATCCCAGCAGGGAGTTGGTGGCAGTGGAGACAGGGCATGAGCTTTGATTGCATTCCTATACACCAATAAGGAAGCAACGGAAGGAGAAATCAAGAAACTGATGCCATTCACAATTGCAGGAAAAACCATAAAATACTTAGGAGTAAACCTAACCCAAACTGTAAAAGACCTATATGATGAAAACTATAGAAAACTTATGAAACCTTGAAGAAGACACCAAGAAATGGAAAAACATTCCATGCTCATGGATCGGAAGAATACATATTGTGAAATTGTCATTACTATCCAAAGCAATCTCCACATTCAATGCAATCCCCATCAAAATTGCAGCCGCTCTGGAAAACAGTGTGGCAGTTCCTCAAATAACCATCCATAGAACTCCCTTATGACCCAGCAATAACATTGCTAGGGATTTACCCAAGGGATAAAGAAATGCAGATGCATAGGAGCACATTTACCACAATGTTCATAGCAGCACTGTCAACAATAGCCAAAACGTGGAAAGAACCTAAATGTCTACCACCTGATGAGTGGATCAAGATGATGTGGTATATATACACACACACACACACACACACACACACACACACACACATATATATATATATATATATATATATATATATATATATATACACACAATGGAGTATATATTGTATATGTATACATGTATATACATATACATGTATATATATACACAATGGATTATTACATGGTAATGAGAATGTATGAAATCTGCATAGATACCATATCTTTGCACTCTTAGGTTGAACAGGAGAACAGGGAAAATGTAATGGAGGACCAAGGGGCATCATATTCCACAGAGCAAAAAGAAAACATTTTAAATCTTGTACCGAAAGAAGGAAAGCAAAACTGGAGGCATCACAGTTCTCTACTTCAAATTATATTACACAGCTGTAGTGATCAAATTAACGTGGGACTAGCATAAAAGCAGACACATAGATC
>NC_043705.1:4065418-4070316 GCF_006229205.1 Suricata suricatta
GTAGGGAGATGGGGGGAAGAAGTGGTAGCAATGGAGAAGGGCACTTGTGGGGAAGAGTACTGGGTGTTATATGGAAACCAATTTGACAATAAACTATTAAAAATAATAAAACATATGAAGAATTTATAAAACTCAACACCCAAGGGGGACTTGGGTGGTTCACCCAGTTAAACATCTGAATCTTGATTTTGGTTCAGATTCTGATCTTGTGGCTTATGGAATTAAACATATCAGAATGGTTAACATTAACAACACAAGAAGCAACACATGTTAAAAACATGAGGTGAAAGGGGAGCCCTCCTTCCCTGTTGGTGGGAATGCAAACTGTTGCAGCCACTCTGGAAAACATTATGGATTTGCATCAAAAAGGGAAAAACAGAACTACCATACGATCCAGCAATTGCACTACCATGTATTTACCCAAATAGTACAAAAATTCTGATCCAAGGGGTACATGAACTTTGATACTTAGAGCAGCATTACCTACCATTGTCAAAATATGGAAACAGTTCAAGTGTCCATCAACTGATGCATAGATAAAGCAGAAATGCATAGATAAAGCAGAAGTTATATATATATATATATATATATATATATATATATATATATATATATATATATATTTGTGTGTGTGTGGAATATTACCCAAGCATAAAATGAGTGAAATCTTGCCATTTGCAATGAAATGTATGGAGCTAGAGGGACTTATGGTAAGTGAAATAAGTCAAGGGAAGATAAATATCTTATGATTTCACTCATGAAATCGAAGAAACAAAGGAAATGAGCAAAAGGAAAATAAGAGGCAAACCCTGACACAGAGCCCTAACTAAAGAGATGAGACTGATTGTTACCAGAGGGTATGTGGGTGAGGATGGGTTAAATAGGTAATGGGGATTAAATATGCACTTCTGATGAGCACCCGGTGTTGTTTGGAAGTTTTAAATCACTATATTTTATACCTGTACCTTATTATATACTTTATATTAACTAACTGGAATTTAAATAAAAAATTTTTAAAAACAATAATAGAAGAATTTAACATTTTACCTATAACAAGGAATAGATCATCCAAATAGAAAATCCATAAGAAAACTGTGGCTTTGAATGACATATTGGAAGAAATGGAACTAACAGATACATTCAGAAATTTTCATTCTCAAATAGAAGAATACACATTCTATTCAAGTACACATAAAATATTCTCCAAAATATATCATTTATTAAGCCACAAAACAAGGTCAGCAGTCACAAAATTACTGACATCATACCATGCATCTCTTCTGGGAACATCATTATGAAACTGGAAATCTGGAAAAATACAAAAAAATTGAACAAGAAAAATCTGAAGGAACACAAAAATATAGAAAGTAAATAATATGATATTAAAAAATGAAGTCAAAGATGAAATAATAACTACTTGAAGATTTGCACACAACAGTACAAATATTTTTGGGATGTAGCAAAACTTTTCTAAGTGGGAAGCTATAGCAAAATAAAAACGGCTTATTTCAGAATGCAAGAAAAATATTAAATAAACTACCTACCCTTATGAAAAAAGAAGCTAGAAAATGAGAAGCAAACAAAATTCCAAACCAGTAGAAATAAGAAAATAATAAAGATATAGCTGAAATGAACATCAGAAACAAAACAAAACAAAACAAAATCAGTAAAACAGGTTAATGAAATGAAGATTTCATTCTCTGAAAACCTGTAGAACTGATAAACTCTTATCCAAACTCATTAGAAACAAGACAGAGAGACAGGACTCAAAAACCAAATCAGAAATTAAAAAAGAGGAATGACAACCAGAAGCATACAAACACAGACAGTTATAAAAGGGTAGTTTGAAACATTACGTTTCAACAAATTGGAAAATCCAGCAGAAATCGATAAATTCCTAGAAACACACAACCTCCCAAAACTAAATTAGGAAATAATAGAAAAGTTGGACACGCCCACTTCCAACAATGAAATTGAATCAGTAATCAAAATATTACCAATAAACAAAAGGCCAGGACTAGATGACTTCAAACCTGAATTCTACCAAATGTTTAAGAAGAGTTAATACCTATTCTTTTCAAACTCTTCCCAAAAATAGGATAAGGAGAGTTTCAATATTCATTCTATTACCCAGATACCAACCCAGATAAAAGATTACAAAAATAGAAAAATGGTGTTGAATATCCTTGAGGAGCATAGATGCAAAACTTCTCTAGAAAAAGTGGTTCAATATTTGCAAATCAATGTGGCATCAATCAAAAAGAGGACAAATTTTTAAAAATATAATTTCCATTGATGCAGAAAAAGAATTTGACAGAGTATAACATCCACTCATGATTTTATTTTAAAAAGTAATTTAGAGGGAACATACCTCAACATAATAAAAGTCATATATCAAAATCGACAGCTAATTTAGTACTTAATGATGAAGAACTGAGAGTTTTTCTCCTAAGATCAGGAGCAAGGCAAAGAATTCACTCTCATCACTTTTTTTTTTTTAACTTTTAGTCTCTCCTTTGTTTTACTTTTATTTTTTTAATAGTTTATTGTCAAATTGGTTTCCCTATAACACCCAGTGTCTTCCCCACAAGTGCCCGCCTCCATGACCACCACTCCCTTCCTCCCCTCCCCCTTCAACCCTGGATTCCTTTTCAGTATTCAATAGTCTCTCAGGTTTTGCATCCCTCTCTCTCCCCAACTCTCTTTCCCTCTTCCCCTCCCCCTGGTCCTCCATTAGGTTTCTCCCATTCTCCTGTTAGACCTATGAGTGCAAACATATGGTTTCTGTCCTTCTCTGCCTGACTTATTAGCTGAGGCCGCGGAAACTCTCATCACTTTTATTCAGCAAAGTACTGCATGTCCCAGCCACAGCAATCTGACAACAAAAAGAAATAAAAGCCGTCCAAATTGGTAAGGAAGAAGGGAATTTTTCACTCTTTGTTCACATATAGAAAACTCTAAAGGCTCCACCAAAAATCTACCAGAATTGCTAAATAAATTCAGTACTGTCACAGTATACAAAATCAGTATAGAGAAATCTGTTGCATTTCTATAAACTGTTTATGAAGTAACACAAATAAATTAGGAAAACAATCTCATTTATAATGCCACCAAATATAACAAAATGCCTAAGAATAAACTTAACCAAAGAGGTTGACACATCATTCAGTCCATGAGTTTCAGAGGCTGCATCACTGAAAGACAACTATATCAACATCTCACACAATACTCTTGAAATGGAGTGAGGATAGATATATACAATATAAGAAAAATATTTTATAGTGTGAAAAAGGCTAAGGCTACTTATAAACTGTCCTCTATTTCACAGATAAGAATTTGTAGTTGATGGGGAAATTTTAGATTACTTTCTTCATTTTTAGATTTATTTTTTAAAAAATATTTTATTGTCAAGTTGATTTCCATATAAAAATGCTCATCCCATCAAGTGCCATCTTCCATGTCCATCAACCATTTCCCCCCTCCCCCATCCTCCATTAACCCTCAGTTTGTTCTGAGTATTTGGGTCTCTTATGCTTTGTCTCCCTCCATCTCCTTAACTATTTTTATATTGGTTAAGATTTCCAGTTTATTAATAAAAAAGATTTAAAAAATACAAAAAGAGAGACCCAGAGCTATGCAACACAGATACCTGTTACCTTGTGTTGTTGTTTTTAGGTCTCTTAATTGCATTCTTTTTCAAAGTCCCAGAAGGAATTTGTCAATAGCAAAGACCATCAACTCCCATGGTGGGCATAGTAAAGCCAAGATGATGTCACTTTCCTCTTTATCGTTATACAGTTAATCATGGCCATACTCCATTACCCATATGGATAAGGGTTGCAGCAGCATCTGATGCTGAGTTAAGTCATATAGAAATAACTGCAGAAGCAAAAAGGTAATTATTGGTTTTGACTTATTCTCCTACTGCTGAATACTATTAATTATTGAACATATTTCCTTAGATTTCCCCCTATTATCTATTTTTATGTAGAAAGACAACTGTGTTTTATTTTTCATTTTTTAATGTTTATTTATTTTTGGTAGACAGAGAGAACACAGCAGGAGAGAAGAGAGAGAAGGAGACACAGAATCTGAAGTAGGCTCCAGGCTCTGAGCTGTCAGCACAGATCCTGATGCAGGGCTTGAATCCACAGACTGGGAGAGCATGACCTGAGCTAAAGTCACCGACTTTAGCCACCCAGTCTTAACTGACTGAGCCACCCAGGTACCCCACAATTTTTTTAAGTTCAAGAATAATTAGCGTATAGTGTTATATTGGTTTTCATTGTACAATATAATAATTCAACAATTTATACATTTCTCAGTGTTCAAGATAAGTGTACTCTTAAATGCCCCTTTTTGTTCAAATATTTAATATAACAATAATGTATTGCAACATGTTAGGAAATGGGCTTTTATTTTCATATGTGGGGACACAAGAGTGCACAGTCCTCCTATAATGTTGGATAATGTTTTAGTTTTAGATTTCTTGAAGCTGAAATTTTACAGAAGAAATAAGACTGACTCTGAGTGGGAATTACTTCTGCCAGTTAAAAACTGAAACAAATATCTCAATCATATTTATTTTCTTAGATGAAACTAACAGTGAAGGGTTATTCTGAAATGTAAATTGTGGAGGGAAGATAGCATTCTAGAAAGCTAAGACAGCACTGTAGGCTCTAAGCCTTAACATATGAGTTGAAACGCACATCCTCCTTCAGATAAATTATTCGATTGCAGGCAGATGTATTCATTTGTAACTAGTAATGTCTAAATACTTTTATTATTTTACATAATTTAATCTGGAATATATGTGATATCTAACCTATTATCCTCTCTTATGTCCAGTGGACAAAAGAATGGTAAGTAGAGGATAATCAGGACCTAAAGTTATAGTC
>NC_043705.1:4070416-4072246 GCF_006229205.1 Suricata suricatta
CTCTCTCTCTCTCTCTCTCTCTCTCTCTCTCTCTCTCTCTCTCTGCCCTTCTTTTGATTATGGTCCCCTTCTCTCTCAAAATAAATAAAATAAACCTTAAAAAAGTTATGATGTTCTCACAATGAGTGTAGCCACCATCTGTCACCAAACAACACTAACAAGAGTGGTGGAGAATGGGGTAAAATGGCTGGAGGGGAGAGAGAAATTCAGGCCACCAATTATGGAATTATAAGTCACAGAAATAAAAAAGGAGAGCATAAGGAATACAATAAATTATTTTGTAATACCAATGTAATGGTAGCTATATTTATGGTGAAGATAGCACAATGTATAACTCTCCAAATCATTAACTTATACTGAAATTAAGGGAACATTGTCAACAATACTCAAATTTCAAAAAATAATAAATGAAAATTGATGAAGGAAAAAAGAAAAAACTGAAGTAAAAATACAATATCATGTACTATATTTCTTATGCTATGCATTATTCCTGTTGACTTATTTATTCCATAACTAGAAGCTAGTATATCCTATTCTTTTCACTAATTCTGTCATTGATCCACCAGTTTCTTCTCTGGCAGCCATCAGTCACTTCTTTTTATTTATAGGTCTGACTCTGCTTTTTTGTTGTTTTTATTTATTTGTATTTTTACATTTTACATATGGGAGTTAAAGCATGTGGTATTTCTCTTTCTATCCTGACTTATTTCACTCAACATAATACCATCTAGGCTGGTCAGGTTCTCAGAAGGTAACAATCTTATGGATTTCATAACTGCATAATATTCCATTGTGTGTGTTATGTGGATATACACATACACACAATCACTCTTAAACTATCCATTCGCATATTGATGGACACTCAAGTTATTTCTGCATCTTGGCTATTGTAAATAATACTATCATAAGCATAAGGTTGAATATGTAAATTTTTAATGGAATATTGGTCACAAAAAAGAATGAAATCTTGCCATTTGCAATGACATAGTGGGAGCTTTAGAGTATTATATTAAGCAAAATACGTCAGTCAGTGAAAGACAAAAACCATATGATTTCACCCAGGTGTGGAATTTAAGAATGAAAACAAATGAGCAAAGGTAAAACAAGACAGAGAGAAACCAAGAAACAGACTCTTAATACAGAGAAGTAACTGATGGTTACCAGAGGGAAGGTCAGTAGGTGATGGGCTAAATAAATGATGGTGATGAAACAGTGCATTGTTGCATGGAAGTACTGAATTCCTGTATTGTGCACCTGGAAATAATATCACACTGTAAGTTAACTAACTGGAATTTAAAGAAAACTTGAAAAAATAAAGATCATATGTAGATTTGAAGAAAAAAATCTAGAAGTGCATATATCTTTTTGAATAGTATTTTTGTTATTTTGGGCGAACAAATATTTTTGATTCGTAGTTGTGAATTCTTATAATTCAATTATATTTGTTCAATTACAGGTAAGTTTTTAATCCTGAAATACACTAGTCCTTGGAACATCCTCTTCTTAGCACACTGGGTTGCCATGTGTAAATATTTACACACCCAAACACGATCACTGAACATTTATTTCAGGCGGTCATATCTCATGATTGATCTATTAACCCCCTAGTTCTCCTTGGTGATCCAGGTGATATCCAATGGAGAACACCACTTGGGTGAACAACCATACTGGACGATCAGATTTTGACCTAGTGGGACTCTTCAGTCAATCCAAGTACCCAGCTCTCCTCTGTGTGGTCATTTTTGTGGATTTCCTCATGGCCTTGTCTGGAAACATCATCCTGATCCTTCTGATATACTGTGATGCTCACCTTCATAACCCCATGTACTT
>NC_043705.1:4072346-4075575 GCF_006229205.1 Suricata suricatta
ATCCAATGGAGAACACCACTTGGGTGAACAACCATACTGGACGATCAGATTTTGACCTAGTGGGACTCTTCAGTCAATCCAAGTACCCAGCTCTCCTCTGTGTGGTCATTTTTGTGGATTTCCTCATGGCCTTGTCTGGAAACATCATCCTGATCCTTCTGATATACTGTGATGCTCACCTTCATAACCCCATGTACTTTTTTATCATCCAGTTGTCTCTCATGGATGTGATGTACATTTGTGTCACTGTGCCCAAAATGCTCGTGGATCAGGTCATGGGTGTGAATAAGATCTCAGCCCCCGAATGTGGGATTCAGATGTTTCTCTATTTGACACTCGGAGGTTCAGAGTTTTTCCTTCTAGCAGCTATGGCCTATGATCGCTATGTGGCCATCTGTCATCCACTCCGTTATCCTATCCTCATGAACTATAGAGTGTGTATCCTCTTGGTGTCTTCCTCCTGGTTTATGGGGTCTGTAGATGGATTCATGATAACACCCATCACCATGACCTTCCCCTTCTGCAGATCCCGAGAGATCAATCACTTTTTCTGCGAAGTCCCTGCTGTAATGAAGCTTTCCTGCTCAGACACTTCCCTCTATGAGACATTCATGTACCTTTGTTGTGTCATCTCACTCCTCTTCCCTGTGACAGTCATTTCAAGCTCCTATTCGTTCATCCTCTTCACCATCCACAGGATGAAGTCAACGGAGGGGCGGAAGAAGGCCTTTGCCACTTGTTCTTCCCACATGACTGTGGTCATCCTCTTCTATGGGGCTGCTGTCTATACCTACATGCTCCCCAACTCCTACCACACCCCAGAGAAGGACATGATTGTATCTGTCTTTTACACCATACTCACTCCTGTTCTAAACCCTTTAATTTATAGTCTTAGGAATAAAGATGTCACAAGGGCTCTAAAAAGAATGTTGAATGTGAGGTCTGTCTCTCAGTAAACTACCAAGAGGGAAATATTTGTACTACTGTTTTTTTTCTTCACTCTATAAATTAAAAATACAATCCTATGCCAATATTTTTCCTCAGGTTCTCATACCATGGTGTGTCATTACCTTTTCATCCCTTTTAGAGGAATCATTGCCCTATACTGAGAAGTTCTTCATTTTTATGCTTTGGCATTCAAATATTTGTACAATTATATGTGGCACCTGGGTGGCTCAGTTAGTTAAGCGTCCAACTTAAGCTCAGGTCATGATCTCACCATCCGTGGGTTTGAGGCTCGCATCAGGACTGTGCTGACAGGTCAGAGCCTGGAACTTGCTTCGGATTCTGTGTCTCCTTCTCTCTGACCCTCCCCTTCTCATGCTGTGTGTGTGTGTCTCTCTCTTTCAAAAAAAAAACATTAAAATTAAAAAATACATATTTGTACAATTGTATTGTATCCATGTTACATTTTTCTGAAGTTGATAAGTGCACATTGACTCCATGGGGAAACATGAATATTCTTGGAAATACATAATCAAATATTTAAAAACAAAGATCATAATGTGTGCAACTGATGAGAGAGACAGAGGGATGAACAGGGAGATGATAAAGCAAATGAGGTATAATTGTGAATTATTAGTTAGTAGATGCATCTAGGCAAAGGATATATTAATGGTTTATTGTACTATTTTGAATATTCATACTAATTGTACTATTACTATTTTTCATACTAATTTTCTGTAAATTTAGAATTATTTAAAAATAAAACATAAGGTATCAGACTTGTGTCTATTTTAACAAGTTGTCCTTACTCCAAGGTGGTCATCTAAGTGACCAATCTTACAAATCATGCTTGAGTTATCATGGCCGCTCTTTATTACACTGTCCAGTTGTTGGGCTGAATTTAATTAGGACAAGTTTAGTATTTGGGTTCCTGAAGAAATCTAGTGGTCATTACCACTCTGAGATCATTAGCACATTGTGGTAGAAGATACTGTGGGAAAAATATTAACCCCAAGAAGGAGGGATCAGAGAAGCTTCCTAGCATAAGGTGGTTGGTACTCGAGCTGAGATTTGTAGTATGTAATTTATCATACAAACAAGCAGAGCAAGTCCATCAGACATTCAATCTTGCACCTAGTCAGAACACATGGCTTATGCTATATTGTAACAAAAACAATAGCTATGTGAATTTCACATATAGATAAAAAAATATAAACTTCCCCAAGGGAATTTGACCCACAGGTGTAGTTTTTGCAAATAGTTTTAATAAAATACATAAATTGGTTTGAGTCGCATGTGGAAAAGGTCCATCTCATAATGGCACACCAGTTCTACCCATGACATATGAGTTCAGCCAAAGAGGCTGAAAAGAGACCCTGAAGCTCACTGTTGAATGGTGACTAGATGATACCTTCATATGACTACAGGAGGCTGGGAAAGAGATCTTCCTCAAGTCCATGATGCCACAGAAAAAAATCACTATGAACAAAGTTCAAGTGGTTGACCAAGCAGGAGAGAAATGTTCCTATGGTACCTCCTTCCTGGGTTCATTTTATAGCCTCAATTCTTGCCCTTTTGAGACCCAGGTATTTACAAATGATAGTAAAATGATGAGACATGAATTTTGGAAGACTGAAATTAGAGGGAATCTACTGGAGAAGAGCAATACTGGAGGTCTGGAGACCAGTTTTGTGAGGACAATGAGCGAAATAGTGTTGATCTAAGTGGAATGGACCATTCCAATTGGAATTGTGTGCTTTAGGGTGTAAGAAGGGTCTTTAAAATCTATTCCATAAACCCAGAAACTTGGTTGCCATGATTCCACAAGCAATTTCGAGACAAGTATTTTTAACCAATAAAAAAAGCCCTCAGTGTTCCTGCACCTTCCAAATGACATGAAACACTGTGACTCAAACTGCTATCAAATTTAGTAGTGAAACAACATGGATTAGGTGGAGAAAATTGCATCGTGTCTCTCAAATATTCTGCTTTTTATTTTTATAGCATATTTTATTTATTTTTTATTGATTTTACATTATGTGTCAGTCACTGTTCCAAGGATGGTCCATGTATTAACTTATTTAAACCTCTTAAACTTCTTGAGGCAGATATTTTTGTTGTCTTTGTGTTGATGGTGCTTAAATTTCTTACATTGTGATAAGAACATCTATCATGAGATCAACCTTTTAACAATTTTTTTCTCTCCATAATATTTTATTGTCAAATTGTTTTCCATACAACACCCAGTGCTCTTCCCCTCAAGTGCCCTCCACCATCACCACCA
>NC_043705.1:4075675-4130391 GCF_006229205.1 Suricata suricatta
CTATTGCTGGGTCATAGGGGAGTTCTATCAATAGTTTTTTGAGGAGCCTCCACACTGTTTTCCAGAGTGGCTACACCAGTTTACATTGCCACCAACAGTGTAGGAGGGTGCCCGTTTTCCACATTCTCGCCAGCATCTACATTCTCTTGATTTGTTCATTTTAGCGACTCTGACTGGTGTGAGGTGGTATCTCAATGTGGTTTTGATTTGTGTTTCCCTGATGATGAGTGATGTTGAGCATCGTTTCGTGTGCCTGTTGGCCATCTGGATGTCCTCTTTGGAGCAGTGTCTGTTTATGTCTTCTGCCCATTTCTTCACTGGGTTATTTGTTTTTCTGGTGTGGAGTTTTACCACATCTTCCTGATCCATTCATCAGGTGATGGACATTTAGGCTCTTTCATGATTTATAAGAACACTGACTTTATATTATTGCTATCATTGTTAGTATTATTGTTGTTATTATTAATGTCCCCACAATCCATTACATTCCATTACCCTCCCTCAAATCAACCACTTTCACTACTGAGAAAGGGAAGAGAAGCCAGAAAGTGTGAAACTCTCCTGAAGCCATTAATGACATCTGTGACCCCAGTAAATCTTATAGAAATTACCAGCAGTACTCAACTTTTCTTATTAAATTTGCAAAACTAAAAACTGATAAACATATACTTTCTTCAGAAAACAAAACAAAAAACATTGTATTGATAATAATGTAACCTAATGATAATATACTTAATCACTTTGAAAACAATAATTCATATAATACTTATCACTAACCTAACTCTTAGGTTTCATTATTACATCTTCTATTTTGATTACTAGTGTGTTAACCATTTCCAATATAGTACCTAGGGTACAGTAAGCATTTAAATTCATTTGTTGAATGAATTAATTTTGTCTATTCAGGTAACATCAAAGTCTTCATATAAAATGATGATAGTTCAACATGATATCCAATTGATATTTACTTTTCATGGTCACAGGAAAGGCTCAATTTAGAATTCATCTAATATCCCCAGAGAGAAACAGAGTATATCACTAAATGCTGATTTATTAGTTTTATATCTAGAATGTAGTGTAACCAAGAAAAACTGAGGTACCCTCTTATCCACATCTAAAATAATCTTAACTGTTAGGTTTCTCCTGTTAGACCTGTGAGTGCAAACAGAAGACCATAGGGAGAGGAAGGGGGAAAGAGAGCTGGGGAGAGTGAGGGACACAAATCATGAGAGACTACTGAATACTGAAAATGAACCGTGGACTGAAGGGGGAGGGAGAGGGAGGGAAAGGGGTGATGGTCATGGCGGGGGCACTTGTGGGGAGAAGCACTGGATGTTATATGGGAACCAATTTGACAATAAACTATTAAAAAATTTAAAAAATAATCTTAACTATATTATTTATCTAACTGCTCACAAATACAATAGACACACAAAAAATAAGTGAAAATGCACACTGTGTTAATTAAAGTGATACTGGTGGTAGAGTTGGTACAGCTCTTAATTTTCTTATACACATCTTAATATAAAACATATATACATGTACACATACATGCATGTATATCAGAAAACATTCACAAGGGTGGTGAAAGAAATATACTGTCTTACATTGTTACTCAAGAGTGTCAAAAATCATCTTGAGGTTCATTGGGCAATATAGATACTTGTCCCTTGACGTAGCAATTCCACTTCTTGAAAGCTATTCTGTAGAAGTAGAGTTGCAGAGGAATATTCCCATACAAAGTTATCTATGCATTATTGTACATAATGGCCCAAAATAAACATAATATAAAAAAGTTAAAATTGTTTTTCTTTATATAAATTAACCATGAGATAAGTAAAATCAATTGCAGAATAGTGAAATTATAGTATATTATGATGTGAACGAATGAAGTAAATATACTTAACAACATGACTTAGTTACCTACCTTTGATCCATTCATAATTATATGCACAAATTGTACCACTGGTTATTTTATTGGTGGAGTGACATGTGTATTAATATTTTTATTTACTTTCACTTACCCTCATTTTAAATAATCACAGGAAGTATTTTTATTTTTACTTATTTTATTTTTTAATTTATTTATTGCCTAACTTACATCCAAGTTAGTTAGCATATAGTCCAACAATGATTTCAGGAGTAGATTCCTTAATGCCTTTTATCCATTTAACCCATCCCCCCTCCCACAAACTTTCCAGAAACCCTCTATTTATTCTCTATATTTAAGAGTCTTTTCTGTTTTGTCTTACTCCCTGTTTTTATATTATTTTTGCTTCTCTTCCTTTATGTTCATCTGTTTTGTATCTTCAATTCCTCATGAGTGAAGTTATAAGATATTTGTCTTTCTGACTAATTTCACTTAGCATAATACCCTCTATTTCCATCCATGTAGTTGCAAATGGCAAGATTTTGGTTTTTTTTTTATTGCCAAGTAATACTTCATTATATATGTGTGTGTGTGTGTGTGTGTGTGTGTGTGTGTGTGTGTGTGGCACTTCTTCCTTATCCATTCAACCATCAATGGACATTTGGGCTCTTTCCATATTTTGCCTATCATCCATAGCACTGCTGTAAACATTGGGGTTAATGTAACCCTTAGAAACAGCACATCTCTATCCCTAGAATAAATATCTAGTTAATGCAGTGACTGGGTTATTTTTAATCTTTTGAGGAACCTCCATACTGTTTCCCAGAGTGGCTGCACCAGTTTTTAATCCCACCACCAATGCAAAAGAAATCCTCTTTCTCCACATCCTTGCCAACATCTATTGTTGTCTAAGTTGTTGATTTTAGCCATTCTGACAGGTGTGATGTGGTATCTCATTGTGTTTTTGATTTGTATTTCTCTGACAATGAGTGATATCGAACACTTTTTTAATGTGTCTGCCATCTGGATGTCTTCTAAAGGAAGGGTCTATTCATGTCCTTTGCCAATTTTGTCACTGGATTATTTGTTTTTTGGTTGTTGAGTTTGGTAAGTTCTTTATAGATATTGTATACTAAGCCTATGTCTGATATGTCACTTGCAAATATCTTCTCCCATTCAGTCTGATGTCTTTTAGTTTTGCTGATTGTTTCCTTTGCTATTCAGAAGATTTTGTTTTGATGAGGTCCCAATAGTTCATTTTTGCTTTTGTTTCCCCTGCCTCCAGAGACATATTGAGTAAGAAGTTGCTGCAACTGAGGTCAAAGAGTTTTTTTGCCTGCTTTCTCCTCTAAGATTTTGATGGTGTCCTGTATTACATTTAGGTCTTTCATCCATTTTGAGTTTATTTTTGTGTACAGTGTAAGAAAGTGGTCTAGTTTCATTCTTCTGCATGTTGCTGTCCAATTCTCCCAGCACCACTTGCTGAAGAGGCTGTCTTTATTCCATTGGATATTCTTTCCTGCTTTGTCAAAGATCGGTTAGCCATATGTTTATGGGTCCATTTCTGGGTTCTCTCTTCTGTCCCATTGATCTGAGTGTCTGTTTTTGTGTCAGTACCATACTGTCTTGATGACTACAGCTTTGTAATATGTCTTGACATGTGGAGTGTGATGTCTCCAGCTTCAGTTTTCTTTTTCAAGATTCCCTTGGCTATTCAGGGTCTTTCCTAGTTCCATACAAATTTTAATTTATTATTTTCTCTAGCTCCGTGAAGAATGCTGATGTTATTTTGGTAGGTATTGCCTTGAATATGTAGATTTCTTTGGATAGTATTGACATTTTAACTATGATTGTTCTTACAATCAAGGAGCATGGAATATTTTTCCATTTTTGTGTCTTCTTCAATTTCTTTCATAAGCTCTCTATAGTTTTCAGTGTATAGATTTTTAACCTCTTCAATTATGCTTATTCCAAGGTATTTTATGGTTTTTGGTGCAGTTTTAAATAGGATCAAGTCCTTGATTTCTCTTTCTATTGCTTCATTATTGGTGTATAGGAATGCAGCTGATTTCTCTGGATTGATTTTGTACTCTGCAGTTTTGCAGAATTCATGGATCAGTTCTAGCAGTTTTTGGTGGAGTCTTGGATTTTTCATATAGAGTATCATGTCATCTGTGAACAGTGAAAGTTTGACCTCCTCTTGGCCAATTTGGATGCCTTTTATTTCTTTGTGTTGTCTGATTGATGAGGCTAGGGCTCGGATTAATATGTTGAATAAGAATGGCAAGAGTGGACATCCCTGTCTTTTTCCCAACCTTAGGGGAAAGCTCTCAGGATTTCCCCATTGAGGATAATATTAGAATTGGGCCTTTCATATACAGTTTTTATAATTCCAAGGTATGATCTTTCTATCCCTCCTTTCTTAAGGATTTTTATCAAGAAAAGATGCTGTATTTTGTCCAATGTTTTCTCTGCATCTATTGAGAGAATCATGTGGTTTTTATCCTTTCTATTATTGATGTGATGAATCACACTGATTATTTTGCGGATATTGAACCATCCCTGCATCCCAGGTGTGAATTTCTCTTGGCTGAGGTGAATAATTTTTTGGGTGTGTTTTTGGATCCGGTTGGCTAATACCGTGTTGACAATTTTTGCATCCATGTTCATTAAGGAGATTTGTCTATAGTTCTCTTTGTTAGTGGGGTATTTGTCTGGTTTTGGAATGAAAGTAATTCTGGCTTTATATAAAGAGTTTGGCAGTTTCCCTTCCATTTCTCTTGTTTGTAACAACTTCAAGAAAGTAGCTGTTAACTATCCCATAAATGTTTGGTAGAATTCTGGTGGAAAGCCATTTGGCCCTCAACTCTTGAGTTCTGAGATATTTTTGATTGCTAATTTGATTTCTTTACTGGTTATGGGTCTGTTCAAATTTTCTTTTTCTTCCTGTTTCAGTTTTGGTAGTTTATAGAGATTTGTCCATTTCATCCAGATTTTCCATTTTATTGGGGTATAATTGCTCATAATATTCTTTTATTATTGTTTGTATTTCTGCAGTGTTGGTTCTGATCTCTCCTCTTTCATTCTTTATTTTATTTATTTGGGTCCTTTTCTTTTTCTTTTTTATCAAACTGGCTAGGGGTTATTAATTTTATTAAATCTGTCAAAGAACCAGCTCCTGATGTGCTCTGTTTTGTTTTTCATTTTTTGTTTGGTTTTGATAACATTGCTGTAATCATTATTATTTCCAGTATTCTGCTGGTTTTGGGTTTTATTTGGTATTCTTTTTACAGGATAAGTTTATGTTGCACATCTGACATCTTTCTTCCTTCTTTGGGAAGTCCTAGAATGCTATACGTTTCCCTCTTGTGATTGCTTTTCCTGAGTCCCAGAGGTTTTAGGCTGTGGTGTTATCATTTTCGTTGGCTTCCATGTACTTTTTAATTTTCTTCTTAACTTATTGGTTAGCCCATTCATTCTTTAGTATGATGTTCTTTATTCTCCAAGTATTTGTAATCTTTTCAAATATTTTCTTTTGGTTGATCTCGAGTTTCATAGCATTGTGGTCTGAAAATATTCACTGTATTATCTCTATCTTTTTGTACTTGTTGAGAGGTGATGTGTTTCGCAGTATGTGATCTATTCAGGAGACTGTTTCATGTGCACTCAAGAAGAATGTGTATTCTGCTGCTTTTGGATGAAATGTTCTGAATATATCTATTAAGTCCATCTGGTCCAGTGTGTCATGCAAAGCCATTCTTTCCTTGTTTATTTTCTGTTTAGATGTTCTGTCCATTGCTGTAAGTGGGGTGTTGACGTCCCTACTATTATGGTATTATTATCAATGAATTTATTTATGTTTGTGATTAATTGATTTGTATATTTGGGTATTTCTACTTTTGGAAGCATAAATGTTTACAATTGTTAGGTCTTCTTGGTAGATAGATCCCTTAATTTTGATATAATGCCCGTCTTCATCTCTTGCTACACTCTTTATTTTAAAGTCTAGATTGTCTGATATAATTATGGCTACTCGAGCTTTCTTATGTGAGCATTAGTATGATAGGTTGTTCTCCATCACCTTATTTTCAATCTCAAGTTGTCATTGGTTCTAAATGGGTTCCTTGTAAACAGCATATAGATGGATTTTTTTTATTATCCATTCTGTTACCCTATGTCTTTTGCTTTGGTCTTTTTAAAAAATTTATTTATTTACTTACTTACTTACTTATTTATTTATTCATTATTTTGTCTTTTCTTCTCTCAGAGAGTCCTCCTTAAAATTTCTTGCAGAACTTGTTCAGTGGTCACAAACTCCTTTAGTTTTAGTTTTTCTGGGAAACTCTATCTCTACTTCTATTTTGAATGACAACCTTGTTAGATAAATAATCTTGATTTCATATGTTTTCAATCAGCACATTGACTATATCCTGCCACTCCTTTCTAGCCTGCCAAGTTTCCATAGATAGGTCTGCTGTGAACCTGATCCGTCTTCTCTTGTAGGTTAAGGACATTTTTTCCCTTGCTGCATTCATGATTCTTTTCTTGCCTGAGTATTTTGTGAATTTGACTATGACATGCCTTGTTGATTATTGGTTTTTATTGAATCTAATGGGAGTACTCTGCACTTCCTGGATTTTAATTCCTGTGTCTTTCTCCAGATTAGGAAATTTTTCTGCTATGATTTGTTCACATAAACTTTCTACCCCCTTTTCTCTCTCTTCAATTTCGGGGACCCTACTATTCTGATGTTACTCCTTTTTAATGAGTCACTGAGTTCTTTAGTTTTTATTTTATGCTCTTTTGCCTTAGTCACCCTCTTTTTATCTGTTTCATTATTCTCCATAAGTGTGTCCTCTATATCACTGATTTACTGCTGTCTCATCCATCCTTGCTGCCATGGCACACATTCCAAGATTACAGCTCAGTTATAGCATTTTTTTTACTTCATCCTGACAGCTTTTCCTTCTTTTATCTCTATAGAAAGGAATACTACCATGATTTTAAATTCTGATTCAGACATCTTGCTTGTATTTATGTCGTTTAAGTCCCTTTCATTTCTTCCTATTCTTTCTTTTGGTGTGAATTCTTTCATTTCATTATTTTCGAGGAACAAAAGAAATTAATTCAAAAATTAAATAAAAAATTAAAAACAGAACAAAGAAATCAAATAAGTGACACTAGATCCTAGGTCTGTTTTGGTCTGGTTGTTGAAAGAGGTTTGATAGGTTAGAGGGAAAAAAAGAGAAAGGTAAGAAAAGAAAAAAAGAAACAGGAAAAAAAAAAGAAAAAAATTGAAAATTTGAAAAAAATGAATACAATAAAATAGAATAAATGGACTGATGAAAGTGAAGTAGAATCTTACAAATTTACAAAAATTTAAAAAATAGTAGAAATTTTTGAAAAAATATTTTTAATAAAAATGGAAAACAAAAATAGATTGGTTTTTTTTCTGTATTCAAGAATAAGAAAAAAATGAATAAAAAGACCACCAAACAGAATAAAGTACGATTGAATTTACATCTGGTTTCCCATAGAAGTCAAGCTATGAAGCACTTTATAGTCCATAAACTAAGCAGGTGGAGACTTGTTTATTTCAAGAGCCAACTGTTGGTCCAGTTGGGCAGGGTTTACTGTCATGACTCCATTCTCCATTACATGGCGCTGCTTAGCTTAGTGGGGTGAATTGCTGTGGTGTGTATAGGCATGTATGCGCATGTACCAGAGAGGGTAAATTGTGTCACTCTGTACCCAGTCTCTAGTATCATAACTCTGTGGTCTCCACCACTGGCAATCAAGCACCCTTCCTTTGTCTCCAGCTTCTGTCTACTTTCTGTTTCTACACTCTCTGTGACCAAGCCAGGCTCCTAGACATCACCTTCATCGTAAACTTATCTCACATGGAGTTGTGTTTCCCAACCTTTCACTCTGAAAAACTGTGGCTTTGACATGCTCAGACCTTCTAAGGGAGGGTGTCACTGAGAAATGGCCAGGTGCTGGCCCACCCCCAGGAACTTTCCCAAGATCATGCTGTTTCCAATGCCCAGAACCTGCAGCTGAGTGCCAGGCTGCCCCAGAAAATTTCACACGATCCTGCAGCAGCAGTGTTTCAGGGTTTATGGAAAATCACAGCACACATCTGATGCCAGGCTTCCCCCTTAATGTCCTTGTTCCAGGACCAGCACCATCGAATGTGGTTGTTCTCCAGTTTCCACTGGGACCATTGCTTGTGCGGTGGCTGCACAACCTCTACCAAACCTCCTCTCTGCAAGGGAACTACCTCTTCCCATGTAATTGAAAACCCCCTGAATCTCGCTCTCTGATCCTGGGGATTTGCCCTTCCCACCAGAACACCGCCTGGTATCAGGCTGCAGTGTTTCAGACTCTGCACTCCCCTTGTTTATAGCATCTTCATGGAATTTAAACCCTCTTTTCTCCTTTCTCTCTCTTTTCTTCAGTCCCTGAGGCTGTTTCCACTTTTCCACTTTCTCTCCAGCTGCTTTTTTTTTGTGGGGGGGGGGAGCTTTTCTAATACTCTCCCTCTATCTCCATCCTCTCTCTGCAAGTGAAAATGGCTCCCTGCCATCCATGCCTTCTCTCTCCCCCAAGTTTACCTCTCCATGCTGTGTACCTGCCAAGTTCTGTGGTTCAGGTTGTGCAGATTGTTTTGTTAATCCTAAAATCAGTTTTCTAGGTGTGCAAGATGGTTTAGTGTTGATCTGGCTGCATATCAGAGATTAAAGATGAACAAGAACAGCAAACCCCACTTTGTGCTGTTCCACCAACTTGGCCCCTCCCTAGATAATCACAGGAAGTATTAATCTGAGGCCTCAATGTCTGGTATTCTCAGAGATAAATTGAGCATATGAAGGTTTTCAGATTGAACTAGCACACTGTTGCTTTTTATAGTGATGAAATATTTTCCATGTTTTTTTTGCATTTTTAAATGAGTTTTTGCTTTGAAAAAGAAAACAATGGGTTATCTTTCCAAATAAAGGTGGCCTGTTAATGAATTAAGAACTATCAATCTGGAATAAAGTATTTTCACCAACTTTCCTTTCTAATCATATGTTAAATATGGTTTCTTAACCATCACTTTTGTAAATTGAGTTTTTACATCCATTATACTGACAATAGGCTAAACAGAAGCATACTTTCCAAATAAACTGGCCAACAATTAAATTTATTAAATTGGTGATTGTACAAGTTACTCTGGTGGCATTTAGTTAATGAGTGGTGTTTATGAGATGTTGATTAACGAAAGAGTAAAATGACAGGATTAGAGCTGACAATTGTTCTTGAAGTGAGAAATCAAATGACCAAATGAAAACGCCTCTTTCCTTCCTTTGGTAATTTTTCCAGTTTTACTAATCCGTTCTCTGGAGTAATGAAAGACATAAGTGTTTAGTGATGAAACATCCAGAGAACAGTTGTTCTCATGCTACTAATTAGAAAGAAAGAAAAAAAAAAGACTGGAGAGAATTCAGCCCAATTACTTTAGTTGTGTAACATTTGCTTACAATTTAGACATTTCAGTGAAGGGTTCAGTGCCAACCAGAACCAGTTTAATTGATAATTCTTGGATTCTTAGAAAGAGAGGTCCCCATAAGAAATCTCAGAATGGTTATGATGACATTCTGCAGGTTATTTAAACTTTCTCTTTGGTTCTCTTGTGCAACGTGCCCCCATGGTTTTTGTGGTGTATAAAATCCATGGCTCCAGTTAAGGTTTCATTTTTAAATACTGCTAACAATCTCTTTCTTGATGGGTTGTGTCTTTCCACCTGGATCTAGTGCCATCACTTCAAGGAAGGAAGAAGACTTCTATGAGATAAGAAATAAGGAAACTAAGGAAGTTCCATTTTATTTGCTTATTTTCAAAAGTCTTATCTGTTGTGAAGTTGTCCATAACTAGTTCTGCTTTTGGCTAATATATCGTTTTCTAGATATAAGTGATCTGCTCTTATCAGCTTCTTTATCTGCATTCTCAGGTAAGAAAACCATTTGTATCTCTTAAATAATGTGTGTGGGGGCTAGGGTAGGGGATAGGTGGGAGAATGGATGAGAAAGGTCAATGGTTTGAGATAATTCATATATTTTGTGCATCTCCATTTTCCATAAACTTGATATAAATTTAGAGCACGAAAACTTAAAAAAGACAACAAAACAATTAAATTGAATAGGTTTGGAGAGTAGAAATTTTGGTGGAGGTGTAAGGCATTAGGATGCTCTATCTTAAAAAGAGTGGACTTGAAATGAATGAAGCACAAGCCAAGAGTCCAGAGGCAACTATTTCTGACTGAACTAATAAAGCTCAAATTGTAAACTAAAACCTAGTTGTCAAACCTTAAAACATAGGATATTATTCAACTATTTTGACTACTGTCAAATTACTAATTTAGCACACATAAAGAGGTTTTTCAGCTGAAAACTGAATACTTAAAATGGGATCATCTGTATGGTTTGTGTATATAGTATAGGTATAGTATAGTATAGTATAGTATAGTATATAGATATAATATATGTATATGACTATGGTATAACAGGTATACTATATGCACATATGCTACATAGTTATAATATAACATAGGTATATAGGTATAGGATAATGATAATCATAGAAACATTGGGAGAGGGCTGAAAATTTTGTTGCTTCAACTACAAATATCCACTCACTTGTTTAAAACAAATATTGTTTTCTTGCACAATTGCTTAGGATAAGGATAATCAAATGGTAAATCGTTGCTGTAGCATTGTGATAAAGCCAATCACTATTTCATGAACTGATTCTATGTATTGCATTTTGTGGCCCATTTTGGACACATCAGGAAGCAGTATCCAAAAATGGGTGTGCTTTTCATTAACATTGTAGCTGTTGGTTGGAAAGATGCTTTTGGGCTGTGTTGAAAATGCAGAGATAATGTACTTATGTGGTTAGAAGGGAACAGATAGCTGACACCATCATCTCTCTGGTGTCATTAACTTTCCTTCTTTCCAAGGGCGCCAGTTTTGTTCTGATTCAAGAGGTCTTCTAAGTTAGCCTTTTGGTACAGTGTGATTTCACAGGGGATAGCAAAAAAATATATATATATATACTTAATGTCCCCTCTTGTACATATTTGAAATGAGAAAATATTAAGTATAGGATTCATTAAGTTCTAGGAGTAATCTATTGATATATAGACCATCTGTAATATGTAAGACTGTTCTAATGGCTGTAACTATAAAGGCTGTAGTTGGGAAGTTAGAAAGAGCAAACAGAAATCCTAGGCAGACTGCTACAAGTTGTGGAATCAAGTTGAAGTCTTATCATGGGATAAAGGGATGGTGTTCTCCCTGGTCAGAAGTTTGAGAGCATCAGGGAAAGATTGAAGATGTCTTTATGGGACTCTGATAACCATCAGTGTCTAGCCCATTTTACTTGGAATGGGACTGAATATAAAGTCTATAATATACGGTAAGTAAAGTAACCCAGATTCTATGATGCTCTGGTAAAGTGTCTTCCTGATTCCTCAAGAACCATTCAATTCTGCACAGCCTCCAGGTTGCTGTTTCTTGAGCCAGGTCTCTCCCATTAAGCTTCAATATTTCATATCTCTGGACTAAAATTGTTTAACTAAGTATACATGATTGTGATTTTTTTATTTATATACATATGTATTTCTGTAAATGAGTAGTAGTATGTGTTTTTAGTCACAAACACATTCTTCACATATTTACATGACCAAAACATCTAAACTACATCGTTATTATCAGTAGGTATAAGATAAGATGCATAGAGTTTAATTTTGGCAATCTGGTGATGTTGATTAGATTCTTTCCAGTTTATTTTTACTGTCAAAATCAATGATTGATTAGCATCTTTGCATATACTCAAATCTTCATATGGTTTTTTTCCCCCTAAGAATAAATTTGTAAAAGTAGCTAAAGTGTAGGTGTTTTTAAAAGATGCTTGACATAAAAGAAATATTTCCAAAAACATTTAGGAAAATATTTTAATTTTTACTCACACTAGCAGGGGATAAGAATGTATGAACTCACTTTCTCATACTGAAAATTCTAAATATATAAAGTGCCTGGCTGCCTCAGGTGGTGGACGGTGCAACTCTTGATCTCTGGGTTGTAAATTCGAGCCACACTTTTGGTATAGAGATTACATAAAAAGTAAAATATTAATATAAAAAATATCCTAAATGTTACTGTCATTCTTTAAACATTTCCTTTTATTATAAAAATAATATTTCTTTCTCAAAATTATTTAAAGACTATATAAAAGTTTTCTTTTAGAAATATAGTATATTTGGGGTGCCTGGGTGGCTCAGTTGGTTAAATGTCTGACTTCGGCTCTGGTCAGGATCTCACGTTCATAGATTTGAGCCCCTGTCAGGCTCTGCGCTGACAGCTCAGAGTCCGGAGCCTGCTTCAGATTCTGTGTCTCCCTCTCTCTCTACTCCTCCCCTACTAATGCTGTTTCTCTCTGTATCAATAATAAATAAACATAAAAAAATTTTTAAAAAGAAATGTAGTATATATTTTACTCAAGTTTTTTAGCCACCTGGTCTAAAGATCGTGAGTTTAGAAGAAAAGTCTAATTCTCTAACTCTAAGTTGCATTTTTTTATCTCTATAGAGGAGACCAAACTTTACCTTTCTTCATAAAATGTTTAGCTGGGATTCTTTAACAAAATGAAAAGTCAACAAAAGCAAAACAGTTTCTTAATGCATGCAGTGTATAACACCGAGAAGAAACCTCAACAAAAAAGTAACTCAAGATGATGGCTTAAGACTGAGGCTTATATAGCATCTTCAACAAAGAACAATGGGTTTGTAGAGAAATTAAAGGATTTTTAGACTTCCAAGAGCAGCACCTGGGAATGTAAATATAAGGAAGGGAACAAATAGAGTAAAGTGTTTTTTTGTGGTTTTTTTCAGATTTATTGGGACCATCGGTGGGCTGAGTTGGATAATTTGTATTCTGTCTTTAGGGAGAAAAGACAGAATTATCTAGGTTTGACTCTGCTTAATTTCTTTCAGTTCAAAATAACTTTTATGTCAAAGAAATAGTTCTGGGGGACATTTTTGGTTTTCCTTCATCTTTATATACATATTATGAAATTAATCTTTTCATCTATTTACATCCTTATGTGCAGCAACCACTTACATGCTATGATTTTGTGTATATTTTGGAGAGTGTGGTTGTGAAGGATGTTTATTTCTTTGTTTTGTTTTGTTGTTGTTTTACAAAGTACCTTTATTATTTCACTCTTTTCTGTCTAGTTGTTCAGCTTCCATATTTTACATAGGTACCACAGAGGTGAATGTACTGTTAATTTTTAACATTTTTCCATCTGGACATTTAACATATGCTCATTCTTTCAGATAAAATATAGAAATACTTTACCAAGTTTTTCCAGAAAAAAATTCCTATTGGGATTTCAAATAGGAATACATCTTATTAGTTTTACACTTTTCTCCAAGTTTAATACATTACCAGCTATTTCATTATTTTTGTTGATATTTTGTATCAATATCTTGTTGATATTATTAACAAATATATTAACATATAATGAGAGTTTTTGACACTATTACTGTCACTAGAGAGGACCTAGAATTATAGAAACCACATGAAGAGAGAAGAATTTTGTTCCTGGCAGGAGGAACTTCTGAGTCTGATTATTTTCTGGCAGACAAAAGTTAGAAATTGACAGAGCACTAGAGAACACAGTCTTGAATATGCAGGCTACCACGTTCAGGAAATTGATCTTTAGCCCATAAACAATGCAGAGCTTTAAATGGTATTGAGGAGGAGAGGGAGAAAGTTTATATGAACAGATTTGCAGATATGTTTTTTAATGCACTACTGGGTTTCATAACTAATATTAAATTGGAAAACTTTAATCTCCACTTATAATTGAGAGTTGCTTATAATTACAGGGCAGTGGTGCTTTTTTATGTTTCTCTGATATTTTAATGAATAATGTATCTGTAATTTTATTTATTGGGTTTTCCTATGTAATAAAATCACTGTTACATTTTTGGTTTGTTTTTATTTAAATTCCAGTTAGTTAACATACAGTGTAAAAGTAGTTTCAGGTGTACAATTTATTGATTTAACAAATGACTAAAGAAACGAATAAGGCTGATTAATGATCAGATGGATAATGCAATGATCCAATTTACTATAGCCCCAAATTTTCATCTATATCTACAACTTAATAGTTATGTCTAGATGAGGCTGGTCAGCTTCATAGATGTAAACTTCCCAATTCAAGAAAACATCTTCCTGAATTATTTGGTTATTTGAATTAACTCAATTGATTTTACAGTCATATCCATGTTTTAAATAAAGGAAGCCCACTTTAGGTGAAGCCTCCCTGGGGCACCCATGTTCTGCAATAATAACTAAATTCCCTTAAACCAATCATCAATTGCCAAATATCCATTCATCTTCATGCTATGAGACTCAAGTTTGAAATCGTTCTTCAACAAGAAGAAATATCTAAGAAAGGAGCTGCAAATCCACCCCACAACATACACACACAAACAAAATATTTAATATAAGTTATATAAGTAATTTTAATTTAATCATGCTTATACAGACCTCTTTAAACGGTTCATATTGTCTACTGGAATTTTTATAAAATTTTTAGAAGTTTTTTATTTATTTTTGGGACAGAGAGAGAGAGAGAGACAGCACAAGCAAGGGTGGGACAGAGAAAGATAATGATACAGAGTCCGAAGACAGGCTCCAGGCTCTGAGATAGCTGTCTGCACAGAGCCCGACGTGGGGCTGGAACCCACAAACCGTGAGATCATGACCTGAGCTGAAGTCAGACACTTAACCAACTGAGCCACCCCCGGTGCCCCTCTCCTGGAATTTTTATTAACCCCTCACTTATTTCCTTATGCCCCTAGGTCCAACTCAACACTATGGGTGGAGACAATAAAACCTGTTCCAGTGACTTCACTCTCATAGGGCTCTTCACTCATGGTACAGCCTCAGGCTTCCTTTTCAGCATAATTTCTGCCATCTTCTTCATGGCCATGATAGCTAATGGGGTCATGATCTTCCTGATCCACATAGACCCTTACCTTCACACCCCCATGTACTTCCTGCTCAGCCACCTCTCCTTCATTGACATGATGTACATCTCTACCATTGTGCCCAAGATGCTGGTCGATTATCTTGTGGGCAAGGGGACTATCTCCTTTGTTGCCTGCACAGCCCAGTACTTTCTCTATATGGGCTTTGTGGGGGCTGAATTTTTCCTACTGGGACTCATGGCTTATGATCGCTATGTGGCCATCTGCAACCCACTTCGTTATCCTGTTCTTATGAGCCACCAGGTCTGTTGGATGATCTTGGCTAGCTCTTGGTTTGGTGGTGCTTTGGACAGCTTCCTCCTCACCCCTATCACCATGAGTCTCCCATTCTGCAGTTCCCACAAGATCAATCACTTCTTCTGTGAAGCGCCTACCATGCTGAGGCTGGCCTGTGGTGACAAAGCTGCCTATGAAATGGTGATGTACATTTGCTGTGTCATGATGCTGCTGATCCCCTTCTCTGTGGTGATTGCTTCCTATGCCCGCATCCTCATAACAGTGCACCAGATGAAGTCAGCAGAAGGGAAGAAGAAGGCATTTGCCACCTGCTCATCACACATAATGGTGGTGACCCTGTTTTATGGGGCTGCCCTATATACGTATATGCTTCCCCAATCCTACCATACACCGATCAAAGACAAGGTTTTCTCCGCCTTTTACACCATTCTCACTCCTTTGTTAAATCCTCTCATTTACTGCTTGAGGAACACAGATGTAACGGGGGCCTTTAAAAGGGTCTTGGCAAGATATCAAGGGGCTCGTGGTATGAGACAGGAAGGATTCTGACAGTCTGAATCATCCACTTCTGATTAGGGGTGCGTGGGTGCTGTTATCTGGGGTTATACCATAGGTCATATGAATGATGCATTCAACAACCGCCAATGCCAATTATACGGGGAAGTGCGTCAGCACTACTTTTGTCAAAAATGTGAAACCAGTGTAATATTCACATATAAACAATGCCAGAGTGCCTGAATACCACTGGTGTTTATCCTTTCTCTGTGGCCTCCATTATGTTACTGGATTCAATGGGTCCGTTTCCTTGGTGAGTACAAGCCAATAGCACATCCAAGGTGTACAGTCAGTCTGGTGTGGAAGCTTAAGCAGTGATTCTCTTTGGGAATAGTGCAGTTAGCTTTTATTTAGTATGTAGAAGGGGCAGAGACCAGAAGCTTCCATATACACTAGGGAATTTATACATATTCTATTACTTACACATTCTAGGTTTACTGTGCATACTTAGCACATTTACATGCTAGTGCATATGTCTCAAGTTCAAAAAACGGCATAAGCTCTGCCTGCAGAGCAGATTTTAGTGTTATAATCCTCTAATGTTAATGGTAGAACAATTTCAGGGGACATGCTTTAGCTCTGATCTAGCTCAAAATGTTTATGTGTTAGATTCCATGTATGCACATATCATGTCCTCTTCTAAAGGTCTTGGTGCTTAGCCTTTTCATGAGATCTAAGTTGGGCTCCTGAAAAACATCTTATAGAAACAGATTTACATACCACCTGGAACAACTCTCTATTCTGGTTACAATTCCAATTTTTATCTCATACCACTTCTCTGATTCTAATTAATGTATATAAATGCTCCCAAATGTCTAGTTAATATTAATATTTTGTTCACTGTTATGTTCTCATACAAATTAGTGATGTTTATTACATTGTTTAAAGGGCTATTGATGGGTTTTATGGAAAGGTTATATGAGAATACATTTGAAAGATATTTGAAAGAGACTAAAGTGTCTGTCTTCAAATGGAATACTTAAATAGAATAAAATCAATATTTAGAAAATCCAGATATTTTTCTTTGATTATCAACTGAAAACATTGTTCCTGTATGTAAATTTAGAGCTGGATAAAATAAATCATGTACTATTGCAGAAATGCAGACTAATCCTCTATAAGTCAATTCTATGATTTTATATTTGTTAAGTGGTAGTTAATTATTAGATCAGAAGAACTCATAGATGAGAGAGAAAAAGACACTCAGTTAATTCACAAATTCCATAATCCCTTTTCCTTTTAAACTTCTTCAATTCATTAAAATTGTTAGATTTCTGGGATGTCTTTCTAGATGTCAGTTGTGGTGTGGTTATTTCTGCAAATTTTTCTCTTTCAAAGAAAAAGTGAATAGCACACTTTTCCTTTGCTGCAGCATTGGGTTTTCCATTGGATAACATTTCAAAATGGGAAAGAAATAACTAGTTCTTATTTGAAAGTCGGAGCTGGAAAATTCTTTGGAAATGACTTAGTACAATTTATTTAGAAAGCTAAAAATCAAAAGAATGCATGTGCTTAGACTTAATTGTAGACCCAGTGGTAAGGACCTGAACAATACCCCAGGCCCTTTGGGCCATCTCTGCATGGTGCCATGCCAAGCTTTGTGCTCTTACCAGTCTGAAAAATTATGCCAACAGATGTTGGTTGTGGTGGGTGAGGTAAATACAGCCAGCCTTCTATTGTACTGCAAAATCTTTTGAGTGGTAGACAAAATACTTTACCAGTGAAATAATACATGTTGGAACACTAGTTAATCAAGAAAACAGACCTACTGCCATCTAATTCAGCAGGGTTATCAGCTGCAAACCAGAGTTAATCTTTTTGAGACTTTCCTTTTTTATTTTTATTTTTATTTTTATTTTTATTTTTGAGAGACAGGGAGAGACATCGCGAGCAGGGGAGGGTAAGAAAGAGACACAGAGAGAGAGAGAGGGACACAGAATCTGAAGACAGGCTCCAGGCTCTGAGCTAGTTGTCAACACAGAGCCTAACGCAAGTCTCAAACCCACGATCCGTGAGATCATGACCTGAGCTAAAGTCAGAAGCTTACCTGCCTGAGCCACCCAGGCGCCCCATGAGGCTTTCTTTCTGGAAGATCTCATCTCCTTCAATCTTGTCAGACTGACTTGGGAAGCACCATGTCTCAGATATTAGGGAATTGCTTTCCAACTCAAAGATGGTGAAATACAAGAAACACATTCCTATATATATGAACACATACAAATACATAAAACAGAAACAAAAGAGGGCACTGATCCTGAAAACTGGGCATTCATTTCAGGTCCATTTTTTCAAAAAAAGCTGTCCATCCCTCAGTATAAATGGAAACAAATGTTCATTTTGTGATATTTGGGCTGATATATATATTTCTTTATAAGATTTTGAAGATCAAATGTGAAAAGTGTAATGAATACTAGTATTATTTTAGCAATTTTTAACAAATGTAATTGCTGGGGCTCCTGGGTGGCTCAATTGGTTAAGCCTCTGACTTTGGCTCAGGTCATGATCTCAAGTTTGTGGGTTCAAACCCAGCATCAGGCTCTGTGCTGACAGCTCAGAGCCTGGAGCCTGCTTCCAATTCTGTGTGTGTGTGTCTCTCTCTGCCTTTCTCCCTCTCATGCTCTGTCTCTCTCTGTATCAAAAATAAAAGCTGGGGAGAGTGAGGGACACAAATCATGAGAGACTGCTGAATACTGAAAATGAACCATGGACTGAAGGGGGAAGGGGAGGGACGGAAGGGAGTGATGGTCATGGTGGGGGGCACTTGAGGGGAGAAGCACTGGGTGTTATATAGAAACCAATTTGACAATAAACTATTATAAAAGTAAACAAAATAAAATAAATAAATCAAACAAAAAAATTATAAAACAAATGTAATTGCTTTTCTTCTTCATAATATCTATGCTTTTTGTTCTTATTTCCCCCATTTTCCTTTCTGTATCCTTCACTTACATAACCATACTCCCTTGTTAATTATTCTAAGGTTCAAGGGATTGATATAGGTGAAATTAATATCCCAATTACAGGAATTGAAAATAAATTTTATTAGGATGATTAGAAAAAAGGATGAATAAGCATACTTTCAAGATATAGTAATTAAAACAATAATTACTTAGCATCAAACACCTATTAGAATGGCTATAATTCAAAATACTGACAATATCAAAATTCTAAAATACAGCAATTCACATTCTTTGCTTGTGGGGATGCAAAATAGTACATCCACCTGAAAAGACAGTTTGGTAGTTTGTTACAAAACTAAACATATTCATACCATATAATCTGACATTTGTGCTTCTCATGATTTACACAACTAATTTGTAAACTTACGTTTACACAAAATCCTGCAAGGGAATGTTTATAGAAATTTTTTTCATAATCACCCAAAACTTAGAAGTAATCAAGATATCTTTCTTAAGAGAATGGGTAAACTACAGTACATTTAGACAATAGAATATGATACAGCAATAAAAAAAAAACCTGAACTATCAAGCCCTGAAAAGACATGAAGGAATCTTCCACTTATAGTATAAAGTGAAAGAAGATAATCTAAAAAAGATACATACTATATGATTCCAGCTATATGACATCCCAGAAAAGGAAAATCTATGGAAACAGTAAAAAGAATAGTGATAATCAGGGGCTTAGGTAGAGAAAGGGATGAATAAGAAGAGGACATGGGATTTTGGGCAGTGAAATTATTCTGTATGATGTTGTAGTGGGAGTTACACGACATTACGCATTTGTCAAAAGTCATAAAACAGAATGAATGAATCCTGATATGAACTATAGACTGTAGTTAATTATAATGTATGAAAATTAGTGCATTGATTGTAACAAATGTACCACACTAATGCAAGATGTTAATAGGGGAAAGGGAAGGAATATATATGGCAACTCACTTAACCATCTCCTGAACTTTCTTTGAACCAAAAAATAAAACTAAGATATAAACTTTATTAACAAAAAAAAACTTCTTAAAAACCATGCAACCCTTTGATACTGTATTTCACACAAGAAATCATAGAAGCTGTCACCAAAATATAATGGAATTGATAGACGTGCGGTGGGACTGGGCATTAAATGATAAAAGTTGGTTAATTTCATGAGCCTTATTTTTAGGATTTTCCTGTGTGCATTTCGGAGGTGAGTAGAAATGAGGCTAATATTTTTTTCAAAAGAAGAGTTAATCAGTAGAACCTGGACCAAATGTCATTTAGTTTCACTTATGGTAGCATTACATATGGTAGCATATCCTTGGCATGGTTAATATTTCCCTGTGCTCTTTATTCTTCTCTACACTAGGAGAGAACAGTCTTTCATCTTTTTAAAAAAATTTTTAATGTTTATTTTCAAGAGATTGAGAGACAGAGTATGAGCAGGGGAAGGACAGAGAGAGGAGATCCAGAATCTGCAAGAGGCTCCAGATTCTGAGCTGTCAGCACAGAGCCCTACACAGGGCTCCAACTCACAAACTACGAGATCATGACTTGAGCCAAAGTTGGCCACTTAACCGATTGAGCCACACAGGCACCCCAAAACACACACACACACACACACACACACTCTCTCTTTCTCTCTCTCTCTCTCTCAAAATAAATAAAAACTTAAAAAAATAAATTAAAACTTTAAATATATTTACACAAAATGACAATAATTCTGATGGGAGAAAATGTTGCAGAAAAAGAAACACTCAAGGATCCACACTCACAATTCAGTATAACAATATTTATCATTACATAATTCATTACTGCCACAATAAAACAATGTGTGCATCAAAATTGGAATATTGGTTAAATATAATGGAGTATATTCATAGGACAGAATACCCTGTAGATATTGAATGTTACATTTGGAAGAGTATCTCACATACGGTCACTTTTTATGAAGTAGTTTGTGAACAATATAAATTGTCAAATTATATGTCAGACATACACCTACCCATGCATATATATGTGCTGGTATGTAAATTAAGTTATATGTATATAATTTTTCAACTTATGCATGTATGTATACACACAGTAGAAATGCAATTTTGTATAGATAACCTTTTTCAAATGTTCGCTTATTTTTGAGAGAGAGAGAGAGAGAGAGAGAGAGAGAGATGGAATGAGCAGGAGAAGGGCAGAGAGAAAGGGAGACACAAAATCTGAAGTTCCAGGCTCTGAGCTGTCAGCACAAGGCCCAATGTGTGGCTTGAACAAAACCCAACCAACTGAGCCACCCAGGTGCCCCTGTAGAGATAATCTTCTATATGATATGTTTCTGGCAACTATCTCTGGATATTAGGGAAGATTCTAAAATTTTAAACATTTTCGTATTTTATTCAGTGTATTTATTAGTGTATATACACAGGTATAATAATATTTATTAGAATCTCAATAAAATGCTAAAATAAGTAACATGAATTGGGCTATTTTTCATTTTTTTTCTTACCTTTTCACATTAATTCCCACATTTCTCTAGGAGGAAAAGCTGCTGGAGCAAATTTCTGATAAAATGGTCAAAAAATCAGGGATTTGCACTTGGGAACCCAGTGGTGGAAACACTTTTTCAAAGCCCATATGACTTTAGGGCTCACTTTTTTCTACTCCATGAATACACTTCTAATTAGCTGTGACAAATATGTCTCACATTAGTCTCCTGAAGTCCACAGGGATGAGATGTGCTTCTTCTAAGTGCACCTCATTTCGTGGCATTCTCATAAAACTATTTAAATCCCTGCCTTCACTCACACTGGGTTCCCATTTGGGCCAGGGAATCCAAACACAGAACACCTAGAGATGACTCAGCATTGGTTAATGGTCTGCGGTTTTCTTTCTTCCTTGTTACTCTTTCATTGTTGTCTCTTTTTGGTTTCTATTTTCTTGTAAAGATAGGAAGCAAGAATTAACACACTTTTGTAGAAGAATAGAGAATTTGTATGATTTGTCCTGGCAATGCAAAATGTTTCAGGAATTTTAGGATGGAAATTTTCTTTTAATGATGCATTTTCTGCAGAGTTATATTGCAAAATAGCTCTTAATATCTAACTGTGCATTTCTCTTTGTGCTAATTCTATCATCAGTTGCTAATGATACTTTTAGTCTATAGTTCAGAAAATTCAGGTTCATAAATACAAATTAAAAACCTCTGTGTGCTGGATTTTCATGCAGGGAACATCTGGACATACAGATTGGTCACATTTTGAAAATTTCCTACTGTGGATACCCATGACTGTGAATAACTTTGTGATTTTACTTTGTTAACGTAAACCAGAGGATAAATAAATCCACTAAACTTTTTCTACTAGTGACAGATCACCTTTTCTTTTCTGAAAAGTATTCATTTTTCATTGCTTTCTTAGTTATATAAAGTTCATACACTTTCCTGGTAAGTTTTCATTTTTATTTAATTAATTTATTTATTTATTCACTTATTTATTTTTACTAAATTTTATATGACCGTCTTTACCTTTGAACAACGCACCCTACTCTGAATGACTGTTTGGAGAGAATTCACCTGTAAGTAAGTGACAGAGATGAACTTCTTTAGTTTGACCTAGGCTTAGTATAAAATTAGGCATCAGGTGAATTTTTTATATTGATGATGTGCATTCCTTTCCTTTACACATACCGGGAAATGTGCATAGCAAGTTGTTTTTAATATATAGCATTCAAATTGCATGGCTGAGAAAAATAGTGAGGATTGTGAGGTGATGAGGGTAAAAATGGGAAGATACTGGGAAAATGAATAAATCATTTTGAAGCTCTTTCGAAATTAAATGATTGGATTAAATAGCTTGAAGTTTTTCTGAACAATGCAAAATTCTTGATTAAAGATAATTAGTGAATCATCTAGGGGACGCTGAAATATTTAGACCAACTCTGTTTATTGTTAATTTCCTGTCACTTTAATCAAAATCCAGGTCTATTGAAACTATCCACCAAGATCACAGGGAACTGATCAAATGCTGATGAACAAGTAGGTTGGCTCTTCAAATGAGACTTTAAATATTTGGTGAATAAGAAAATTGCTGAGCTTCCACAATATTTCTTAAGGATCTCAATAAATCAAAGACTTATGCAAGTTAAGTTTAAGGAAATGGAGGCAGGACTGTCTATAACTCACAGGCTGCAAATCTTAGGTGCAAACTTAATGAGGTAATGACTGCCCCATACCCCCCACCTCAAGTGCATTGAGAGGCAGACTGCCTGTTTTAATTCTTTCTGGAAATTATCTAGAATATGTATTTTAAATATACAGTTGTAATGGTGCTATTAGAGAAACAGTGCAAAGAATATTCTTTCCTAAAAATACTTGTTTATGTCTGTGTGTACTTGATCTTAGCAAAATCTTTCCTTCTCTCTTTTATTAGTTTTTTAATGACTTAAGCAAAAGCTGACTTATGAATTGGTTGGGATAGGGACAACACTATTGGAAAGACCGAAAAGTTCAAAGAAAATCTTGCATTTAGTCTTAGTTTATAGAGCATCTAAGATGAAAAGGCTTCCTAATTCCCTGCTGGGGCACCCACCACCACCATCGCTGGCATGGTTGCTTTTGTATCCTTGCACTCTTTTTACAGAAAAGGAAATGGAAAGTTGGAAAATAGAGGTGCTTGCCTTAATGGCACATAAGCAGACTCCTGTAGGTCCTCTGACTCGATGCCCAGAGCTCTTGTCTTATCAGCGATGCAAACATTTTACATATCACTCTCCCATAATGATTTTAAAGGTTGTAATGGCACCTGTATTTTTCTGTTCTACTTTGATAGTGGTTCAGAAACATTTTTGAATGCCCACCACACTATGAAATAAACTTTAATCATAAAAGGTGGGTCTCTGTAGTTATGGTTATCCCATGGTTATCCAAGCGTGTGATCTCTTTAAAGGTTCTGGCAGGAAGACTACGTGGTCAACAAAGGAATATAGTTCTAAGTCACTTCTTGGAGTGGTGTTCTAAACAGTAAAAGATCCGTGGTGAATTGTCTAATTACCTTGAATTTTAATGACTAATAATTATATGACTTATTCAATTTTATTTTATTATGAATGATTACCATTTTTGAGGTATTATGCAGAATTTAGGGATATAAAGAAGACTTAGGGTTAAATGTAAGGTTTTGTATTTAGTTTCAAAACTTCACGGCCAAGGGGGTGGTTAAGCATCAGACTTCAGCTCAGGTCATGATCTTACTGCTCATGGGTTTGAGCCTTGCACTGAGCTCTGTGCTGCAAGTTCAGAACCTGGAGCCTACTTTGGATTCTGTCTTCTTTTGTCTCCTCTGCTCCTCTCTCTGCCTCACTCTATCATTAATCATTGCATATAGTTAAAGTTTTCACAGATTTACATTGTTGGCACATTTCACTTGACAACTAATGTAAATGTCTAACTTTTTTTTTTCTGGAATATAGGTAAGAGCCCAGATTTGACACTGCCTGGACCAAACATCCCTGCCATTACCAGTATGTATGACCATGAGAACATTATTTACAATCCTGCCATCAATGAGAATGAGGATTATAGTTTTTCAATTTTTAGTGTTATTGCGAAGCTCAGCAAGTCAATAAATATGAAGCACTTGGCACAAAGTAAATTCTTCAAAGAGTTGTTCTAATTATTCTTTTTAAAATTATAAAAAATACTATAGGTGGAGAGAGTGTGTACAAGCAGAGGAGAGGGAGAGAGAGAGAGTGAGAAAGAGAGAGAGAATCTTAAGCAAGCTCCATATTCAGTGTGGAGTCCATGAGGGACTTGGTTCCATCACCCTGGGATCATGATTTAAGCCAAAAATCAAGAGTCAGACACTCAATGACTAAGCCACCCATGTCCCTCTGTGATTATTTTTAATAGCATTTGTTTTCTGTGGAATTAATTCAAATGTTCATATTTGTATAATATTTAGAAGAACTAGATTAGTTTGGCCTGTCTACCTTAAAAACCCATTGGTAAAATACATCTTGCCTTGACATATTTAATGTTAAACACATGATAAATCATCCTTAACTTTCATTTTTTTAATGTTTATTCATTATTGAGACAGAGAGAAACAAAACATGAGTGAAGGGTAGGCAGAGAGAGAGGGAGACACAGAATCTGAAGCAGGCTCCAAGCTGTCAGCATACAGCCAGACACGGGGCTTGAACCCACAGACTGTGAGATTACAACTTGAGCTGAAGTCTGTCAATCAACTGACTGAGCCACCCTGCCCGCCCCCTGTAACTTTCAAAAAGCTTGTTATAGTTCTTTTTTTTTTAATCACTATATGAAACTACCCAAAATACAATCAGTTTTCTTAATTACCAATCACTATGGGAAAAATCCAAATTCCAAAAGATAATAGGTGGTTTATGACTTACCATGTATGTACCTGTGTTATTTCCTTTGATTCCTAATTGCTAATGATAATTTAATGGCAGGTTAAATTTTTCTTAAAAATAAACATAAATAATTCTACAAGAGTAATGGCCTCTTTTTTTTGTGTGTGAGAGTGGTTTCCATTCCCCACTTTATTTTCTCCCATACAATTTTGTCTGCAATACAGATGAATTGATATCAAGGGAATACTCATAATTCTCAAATTCTAACAGTTCACATTGATGATCACTCATTTGTAGCTGAATGGCAGAGATAGGCTACTCGTAGTCAGTACTGAGATGTTTTAAGATGGTGGTAATGTTGATTATGATAATGATTCATTTGGGGCACCCAGGTTTTTTATATAAAGTGATCACCTTAACTCAATAATTCTGTTCTGTTAGTTGAATGTCTGACTCTTGACCTCGGCTCAGGTAATGATTTCATGGTTTGTGGGATGGAGCCATTCATCAGGCACTGCACAGACAGGGTGGAGCCTACTTGGGATTCTCTCTCAACTTCTCTCTCTCTGCTTCTCCCCTGCTCTCTCTCTAACTCCCTTCTTTAAAAATAAATAAATAAACTTAAAAAAGATTCATTTAATAAGGATGCCAATTTAAACTAAGGTAGTAGACACACACACACACACACACACACACACACACACACACACCCCAGACCAGGGTATGTTTAACTGAATAACAATATGGTTTGCACCCTATGTGTTGTTATATGTATCACTATAGTACAATGACATCTGTTGACATCATCTTTTCCAATGTATTTAAAGAATTATTGAGTTAAGGTGATCACTTTATATAAAAAACATTCTAGAATATATTAAATGCTAGATATCAGTATCAAAATTGTAAGGAAATATTTGTAAATATTTTCTTTAGACGTTTACAACTTTTTGCTTAACAATCAACTTAGATGGTCTTCTATTAAATTCTTGGGATTATTCTCATTGTATTTGAAAGATTCTAGGTCACAGCGGCACCATCATGGGATCCAGGGAGATGTATAACACATCTTCCACAGACTTCATCTTCATGGGGCTGTTCAACAGGAAGGACATCTCAGGCCTTCTCTTTGCCATCATCTCTATCATCTTTTTCACTGCATTGATGGCCAATGGGGTTATGATCTTCCTGATCCACACTGATTCACGACTTCACACCCCCATGTACTTTCTGCTAAGCCACCTCTCCTTCATTGACATGATGTACATTTCCACCATTGTGCCCAAGATGCTGGTTGATTACCTTCTGGGTCAAAGAACCATCTCCTTTATAGGGTGCACAGCTCAGCATTTCCTCTACCTCACCCTTGTGGGAGCTGAGTTCTTCCTGCTGGGCCTCATGGCCTATGACCGCTATGTGGCCATCTGTAACCCGCTTCGCTACCCTGTCCTTATGAGCCGCCGGGTCTGTTGGATGATCATAGCAGGTTCCTGGTTTGGAGGTTTTTTAGATGGCTTCCTTCTAACTCCCATCACCATGAGCTTTCCTTTCTGTAACTCCCGGGAAATTAACCATTTCTTTTGTGAGGCGCCTGCAGTCTTGAGGTTGGCGTGTGCAGACACAGGCGTCTATGAGACAGTAATGTATGTGTGCTGTGTTCTGATGCTACTGATTCCTTTCTCTGTGGTGATTGCTTCCTATGCTCAAATCCTGACCACAGTCCATCACATGAGTTCAGTGGAGGGGAGGAAGAAAGCATTTGCTACCTGCTCATCTCACATGACAGTGGTGACCTTGTTCTATGGTGCTGCCATGTATACCTACATGCTGCCACACTCTTACCACAGCCCAACCCAGGACAAAGTCTTCTCTGTGTTCTACACAATCCTCACACCAATGCTGAATCCACTCATCTACAGTCTGAGGAACAAGGATGTGACTGGAGCTCTGAAGAGGGCACTAGGTGTGTTCAAAAGGACACAAAGAGTGTCAGGAGATGTGTTTTGACAATGGGGTCTTCTCATATGGATGAAAAATAGGAGCCTTTGTGGACAGTGTGGCCATACTCTCAATGAAGGATTAACCTGGTGGGTAGGTGTAATTGTGCAGACAAAGGGAAAGGAAAAGAGCAATATGAAAAAAATCCTCTTAATCTTCATTCTTTCATCTTTTCTTCCCTTTCTTATATCTTCCCTTTATTCTTGTATTCAAAATAAATGCCCAGTGTTTTTCAGAAATAAAAAAATGAAAATTCTTGCTTGCAGTTTAACCTTTTGGAAGTAAAATAAATTGCATGCAATTTAAAATAGCATCAACTGTGTCAAAGAGTGCAGGAGGGAAGATGGTAATTTTGGTATATGTGACACTGCTGAATAATTATACTCACTATCTAAAGATAAGATAAATATTTTCTTCTCTATGTTTAAGTCTAATACCTGACATGGTCTTTAGGAAGATAGTTGTGTAGCTATCTATTTGCTCCAGTTTGTCAGTTGGTAAAAAGAGTCACTGAATATAGTTTTCATAAATAGCCATTGTACTCCCTGCAATAATTAGGTGTGTTTTACTTTAAGTAGAAATGTAGTATTTAACTTTGTTTGCAACACATAAGTGAAAACTATTTGTCAGATACGTTAAAATTGATGGATGAGAACAAATGACATTACCCAGAGAAGACAAAATAAGGATACTATATGCCTAAATATTTACTAAACATACAGGAGTTGGGTGGATACTAAAATAATTTTTCAAAGATGTCACAATATCATCAGGGTAAATCATATTCCAGCTGCATAATAGAAGTTTGCTTATCTTCTATGTATATATATTCCATGTATCATGCTCCACACAGTTCAAGAATTGAGGGCAATAATTATACAGCAAATCATGTTCAGTGTTGTATTTGGTTATATAAGGAGTCCATTCAGGTATCGTAGGGGTTATTTTATTAAATTATTAATAATAATCAATCATATTAGTCTACCAAAACTTAACAATTCACATAACTTGATTGTCATCTAACAACTCCATAACAAATAAAGCTCATATTAAGAGTTCAAATTACAGATGGTAACAGTGAGGATCAGGGAAGTAAGGGACTTCTGTAGGGCAAGATTTTAAAATAGTGCACTACATTGCAAAATTTCAAGGAATGTGGTTGATTGAACACTATATCTTTCATATACAGCTTCCTCATTTATTTGTCCATACATTCATTTATCTATCATAGCTGTGAGCAAGATAGGTAAAGCACCTTCATTTAAAAACTTTACCTTCTGAAGGAGGAAAGCAATGAAAAGAAAATAAAAACAAGCAATCAAGGAAACAACTTATATCCCTACCACACTGTATGTAGCATTAGTGACTAAAGCTGAACATATATGTTTTCTGCAACCCAGAATAAACACACTCAGGTTAATTTCTAACAAACATTTATTCATAATCTTTACCAAAGGGCACGTGTAACAGAAAAAAGAAAATTAGAAGCTATGCAAAAGCTCACTGGTGGTGACATGGATAAATAAATTGTGACATACAATAAAAATAGACATTCTACAAATACTACTTATAATGGTATGGATTAATTTCAGAAGTATCTTGCACTAAAGAAGCAAGTCAGAAAAAAGTACATTTATATAAAGTACAGAATGAAAAAAACTACCCTATACTTGGAAGATTAGTAGCTGAAAGGGTATGTTGGTGGGTTTGGGGTGCTGGTAGTTTTCTGTTTCTTGATGTGGATCCTGATTTCACACACAGCATTTAGTTAGAGAAAATTGATCCGGTTCAAACTTTTGTATATTTAACATTTTGTATGTTTACTGTGCTTCAATAAAAAGTTAAAATATAGCTCATATTAAATATATACCACATTTTCTTTATCCATCCATCAGTGGCTGCTTAACTTGCTTCCATGCCTTGGCTATTGTGACCAATATTTCCATAAACATGAGGATGCAGACATCTTTTCCACATTAGTGATTTTTTTTTCTTTCAAGTATACTTCCAGAAGTGGAATTGCTGAATTATATGGAAGTACTATTGTTTTTATAATTTGAGGAACTTTTATACTGTTTTCCACAGTGGCCACATGAATTTACATTCTCACAAATAATGCACAGGGGTTCCCTTGACAACACTTGTTATCTCTTATCTTTTTGATGACAGTCATTCTAACAGGTGCAAAGTTTTAGCTCATTTTGTGGTACACCTTAAACTAATACAATGTTCTATCCCAATTATGTTTTAAAACTGGTAAAATGTAACGTGATATAATGAAGTGTAGACAAGAAATACAATAACACAGTGTTATAATGGAGATCTCTAGAGGGCTACTAAAGTTACTATGCTCAAGGAAGGACTTTCTGAGGAGATTCTATTTGGTCAGGAAAGGAGAAATCCAGGTAGAGAGGCTTTCAGGTAAGAAGAATATTAGGTGTATTGAAATAGGGAAGGTGTATTCAGAAGACTGGACAATTAAATTGAAATATTGATTCAAATTTCTATTGTCTATATAAGTGGAAATTTCAGATAAGAAGCTAGATATATTAGTTTGTATATCATCTGAGTTATGTGTAAAGATCGATTTTAGGAGTCATTGATAAGCAGATGGTACATAATGATTAGGAGATCAACTAAGTAGGGACTATATGCATACAGAAGAAAGAACTGAATAATAGGTCAAATATTTCAATACATAAACTCCAAGCCATGGAAGAAGTAGGTGACAATAAAGGAATAGAAAAGATATACAACACTCAGGGGAGTGTGGTGTGATAGAAACCTCAAAAAGACAGACTTTCTCATAGAAAGAAAGAGTCTACCATGTGAAATATTAGATATAATTTAACTAAATTTGAAAAAGAAAAGTTGATCACCTGAGTAGGGCAACTAATAGTCTTTTTTTGTCCTTGACAGAGATGTCTCAATGGACTGGAGGAGAACATTTTATGAAGTAGATTAGAACAGAAACACTATCATAACTTGGAGAAAACTTCAGTAATTTTCTCTCTTTAGCAGATAGTTATATCTTGAGTGTTTTAAGGAGTTACAGGAAAAGTTTTTTCTTCTTCAAGATGGATAATATTAATATTTTTTTTTATTTTCCAAGAATAGCCTGGTGTTGAGGGAGAAATCAATGATTCAAGAAAGAAAGAGAGGGGAATTTCAGGATAAAAGCCTGTGAGTCAGCTGAAGGGTTGCACTTTTGGAGGGTTTTGTTTTCAGCTAGGGGCAGAAATTTTAATTAAAAGTAAGGATAAATACAATAAAATGAATAAAAAGAAAATGGAGCATCAAGTATGATTCCTATTTCATTATTATTACTGCTAATCATTAATTGATTTACCACCACATGCTTATTTCTTGGTTTTTTAAAACACAATCCTAACAGATTGTGTTGCTATGATTGTGTGGGCAGTCTACTAAAGCCAAGTTTTTGTTTGGAATATTTGATCATTTCATTTAATTTCTTAAACAAGTTTATCTGTGATAAAATACATAATAGTTAACATTTGATTAACTATTCATGGATAGTTCATGGAAAATTCATGGATCTGAATTTTTCAAATCCCGCAAATTGTAAATTTTATAAAGCTTTGATACCTTCTCCTTCTGTTTGGACTCATCACATTCATATGGAACTCACAGCAAATCTCACAATGTGCAGTCCATCTGAAAGCTCTTTACTGAATTTCTATACTTTTGACTCCTGATGTTAGTATCATTACAGAAAACTATGATGGGTGACTAAACTACATCAGTACTTTGAGGTTTAGGATGCACTATTTCCAAATGTAGTACTTTAGCGTACTGAATATATTTGAGAAAAGAGCAAAAGCAGAAAGATCACTATGGTATCCACCCTCCCTTCTTTCCTGAAAGCAGAAAATGTCTCCCATGTAAATGGTGCCCTCCACATACTGGGAGAAGGGATGACATCCTTGCCACCAGAGACAGGGAATTTAGGATTAAGAGGCTATATAAACACATTTTATTAATTCTTCATCATTTGCTTCATTTAGTCCCTAATCTTCAGCCTCATCAGTTCTTCACAAATTTATTTTCTTTGTCAAAAAGATATAAAAGCTTCATTCTCTGGTCACTGTCACTTGCTTGAGTGTTCATTGTCTTTGAGAACTCCCATGGATATATAAAACTCAATAAAATTGTGATGATTTTCTCTTATTAATTTATCCTATGCAATTTAATTCTTAGGCCCAGCCAAAGACCAAAAAAAGGTAAAAGATAATTTTTTCTCCATTATAATGCTTACAACTTCCTTCTATATTTTGGCTTGAGTAAGTCAGATATATCTGGTTAGATAATGGCCAATTCGTTATCCTTTAAAAAAAATCTTTATACTTGTATTTCTTATGCATGCATCCTTTTAAAATGTTTCATTTTTGCTTATTTTTGAACTTTAAAAACAGCCTTATGCTAAAAACACTGTGTGAGGGAGGGCATTTGGGTGGCTTAATCAGATGAGAATCTAACTTTTGATTTCAGCTAAGGTCATGATTTCATGGGCATAGAATCGAGCCCTGTATTGGGGTCTGTGCTGAGCATGGACCCTGTTGAATTTTCTCTCTCCCTCTCCCTTTAACCCTCTCCTTGACCTGCCCTCTCTAACTCTCTCTCTCTCTCTCTCTCTCTCTCTGTCTCACCCTCTCTCAAATAAAAATATACAAATACAAATAACTTTATACTTAAATTACTATTTTGACATTTGTGTTTCTTTTCCTTTTTGACAAATGTTACATTTGTAATATTCATCACTTTATGGTGTATATAAAGAATATGCATTTATTCTTAGTGTACAGTATTTTATAGAATGACTATATGCCAGTAATATAGATATAGATAGATAGTTATAGATATAAATATAGATATAGATAGATATCTCTATTTTATAACTGTATATTTTGTTTTCAGTTTTTGGCTACTTTGAACATATATGTGTATAATGTGTAAATATATATATACACACACACACACATGTATACTTACATTTAGGTAATATATATATATATATATATATATATATATATATATATATTTACATTTATGTACCTGTGTCTCCATACAAAAATTTTTAAAAATATAGTATAAACCTAAGAGAAAACCTGATGGTCTGAAAAGGGTGCATTCTTTAAAATCTACTTGAACCTATATTTCCAAATGGTTCAAACAATTCACAGTTCCTTCAGCTCTGCATTTCTGCATTTGACCAAAATTTAGTATTGAATGGGTTTTTATTATTTGAAAATACATTAGATATATAATCCTAATCAATATGATTTTAATATCAATTATGGTAACATTTAATGTGATTGAATCATTTTTCTTTTTTCTTTTTTGAGAGAGAGACAACATATGTGGTGCAAGGGCAGAAAGACAAAGAGAGAGAGGGAGAATCCCAAGCAGGCTCCATGGTGCCAGCTGTGGAGCCCAATGTGGGACTCAAACTCATGCACCATGAAACTATGACTTGAGCCGAAATCAAGAGTTGGTCACTTAATGGACTGAACCAACCAGGCACCCTGAAGTTGAATGACTTTTAACTGGTTTATCACTTACAGATCCTCTATGTGAAGTGTCTATTCAAGTCTCTTACCCATTTTTTAAAAATGTTTTACATTTTATTGTATTTTTAATGTTTATTGATTTACTTTAATAAAGAGACAGAAATGAAAAAGCTATGGAGGAGTAGAAAGAAACCGAAAGAGAGTATTCTAAGCAGGCTCCATGTTGTCAAAACAGAATCCCATGCTGGACTCCATCTTGCAAAATGTAAGATCATAACCTGAGCAAAGACTGACAGTTGGACAGCCAACTTTTTCTGTCTCGTTTAAGTAATTTTTTCTTTCATAAAGTCATGAATGACTCCTGTAAGTTTTTATTTAAATTCCAGTTAGTTAATACTAGTAATACTAGTTTCAGGAATACAATATACTGACTCAACACTTCCATACCATACCTGATAGTCATCACAACAAATTCACTCTTGAGATCTGAGTTAAGATGGTGGCAGATTGCGGAACTCTAGACTTGACTCATTCCCCCAAAGACAACTGGATAACTATCAAATCATCCTAAAATACCCCAAAAATCCTTATAGATTTTTGGATACTAGTCCTTTATCTGATATGTCATTTGCAACTATCTTTTCCCATTCCATTGGTTGCTTATTAGTTTTCTTGATTGTCTCCTTTGCAGTACCGAATTTTTTTTTATCTTGATGAGGTCCCAATAGTTCATTTTTGCTTTCATTTCCCTTGCCTTTGAAGATGTGTCAAGTAGGAAATTGCTGCGGTGGAGGTCAAGGAGGCTGTTTCCTACCTTCTCCTTGAGGGTTTTGATGGTTTCCTATCTCACATTCAGGTCCTTCAGCCATTTTGAGTTGATTTTTGTGTATGGGGTAAGAAAGTGGTCTAGTTTCATTCTTCTGTATGCTGTTGTCCAGTTCTCCCAGCAATACCTGCTAAAGAGGCAGTCACCAAACTCCACACCCAAAAAATGAATAATCCAGTGAAGAAATGAGCAGAAGACATAAACAGACACTTCTCCAAAGAGGACATCCAGATGACCTGCAGGCACATGAAATGATGCTCAGCATCACTCGTCATCAGGGGAAGACAAATCAAAACCACACTAATATACCATCTCACGCCAGTCAGAGTGGCTAAAATGAACAAATCAAGAGCCAATAGATGCTGGCGAGAGTGTGGAGAGACGGGCACCCTCCTACACTGTTGGTGGGAATGTAAACTGGTGTAGCCGCTCTGGAAAACAGTGTGGAGGTTCCTCAAAAAACTGTCAGTAGAACTCCCTTATGACCCAGCAATAACACTGCTAGGGATTTACCCAAGGGATACAGAAGTGCTGATGCATAGGGGCACATGTACCCCAATGTTCATAGCAGCACTGTCAACAATAGCCAAATCATGGAAAGAGTCTCAATGTCCTTCAACTGATGAATGGATCAAGAAGATGTGGTATATACATATACAATGGAGTATTACATGGCAATGAGAAAGAATGAAATATGGCCATTTGTAGCAAAGTGGATGGACTTCGAGGGTGTCATGCTGTAAGGATGCAGGTCTGAATCACACTGACTCCATGTCAGGCTTCCAGTTTCCCCTCTGTCCTTGGAGGCCTAGGTGTCAGTTTCTCAAAATCTTTAGACAATAAAAGGGCACACATTGCCCAAGGCAGGAGGGACCACCCTTGTAACACCCTTAACATTTCTAAGGGCAGGCCTAGAGATAGAAGCTATAGATAATCACTTATTGCTTAAGGTAAGTTACACCCTACTTGAGGGTCCTGGGTCCTGGGTCCACTCTGTAATTGGTTAACACTCTAAATGTTGTGATTGGGTCCTGCCAAAATTAACAGACACTCTGGACAATGTGTATGGTTAAAGTTACTGCCAGTGATGTTCTGCTATAATGATTGGACCCCTGTACCTGTGTCACAATTTCCTGTAACTCCCCTTTCCCAAAACTCATAAAAGCCCTACCCCGCCTTCGTTCAGGACTCTCAGCATGGATCCACTGCACTGGTGAAGTCTGTGAGACCGAGTTAAGGTCCGGCAAGCCTAAACTCGTAATAAAGCCCTTTGCTTCTGCATGCATGACTCAGTCACCCCAGAGGTCTCTGGTTTTGGGGGATGATAATGAAATCTTGGGCATAACAATGCTAAGTGAAATAAGTCAGGTGGAGAAGGATATGCTTGCACTCATAGGTCTAACAGGAGAAACCTAATGGAGATGCATGGGGAGGGGAAGGGGGAAAGAGAGTTGGGGAGAGAGAGGGACGCAAAGCCTGAGAGACCTTTGAATACTGAAAACAAAGTAAGGGTTGAAGGGGGAGCGGAAGGGGGAAGGGAGCTGGTGATAATGGAGGAGGGCACCAGTGGGGAAGAGCACTGGGAGACCAATATGGAGACCAATTTGACAATAAACTCTTTAAAAAATACCCCCAAAATCAACCTGAAGACAGAACAAACTCCAAAATGAGAGGGCTAGGAGAAGTCACACTGAATAAGGTAGGAGGTATAGAGACATGGTTTGGGGGAGAAAAAAAATGGATGCTATGGAGAGGAGGGGCCATGGTCACAGTAAAAGGGCAGAGAGAGGAACACTCAGGGACACACATGTGGAGAGTATTTCCCCAAAGCCCTGTGGCTGTGAAAATAATAGAGACTAATTTTTATGAGTTCTTGCAACCAGTTAGTGTTAAAGATTGCAGTTTTAAAGGTCAGTAGCTTTGGCTGGAATAGATCCCTGAGGGCACTACCCTACTCCTGGAAAGAAGGCAGACAAACAACCCCAGGGCAGACAGCATGGAAACAAAGATCTGGGGCACACAGGAAAGAGATTGTTTACTATTCTTGGAGCAAGCCCCTGAGAGGCAAGATTTAGGGAGACACTTTTAAGAAGACAATGGAGCCAAACAGCATATTTCTTCTCTGCCACTCCTAAGCATAGACACAGAGCCACCTGCAGAAAGCAGATCAGTTCTAACACTGGCGTGTAATTTGCTTACACAGAGTTCCAAACTGTTGCACTCTGACATAACTGCCCTTCTGGATCAAGCTCACCCACAGAAGACCAGTGCAGGCCCTTGCCCACACCACAACCTTAAATCCTAGAGTTTTAAAAGTCAGCGGACATGGCTTGATAGAGCCCAGAGGGCACTGCGATGCTCCTGGACAGAACACAGGCAAACAAGCTTGAGGTAGACTGTATGGAAACAACAATATAAAAGAACACCTGGTACAAACAGTAGGGTAATTTTTTATTCTTCTTGGTAGGCTTCCTTGAGAGGCAGTGTGAATGGTAGTGCCTCTCTTGGAACAAGGGAGCTGGCTGACACCATTTCCCTCCTCCGTCCCTCAGCATAAACAAGGCCACCTGCAGGAAGCAGGTCAGTGGGTACTCAGGATGCCTAACTTGCTTATACTAAGTTTCAGACTTCCACACTCACTCTTGCCATAGTCCATAACAAATCCAGGCCCATCATCTACAAAACCAGACAAACTCCTGCCTGCCCAAGATCTTTTGGCAAGAATTTTTCAGGGCCTCAGTGATGGTAGAGGTTGTGACAGGTTGATTTCACAAAGCATACCAAAGCACATCTATTTAAAACTTGACACATTCAAGCCAGAGATCAAATGGTACCCACTGCATGCAAAGATAGTCTCTGCAGACAACTGGCCTAAAAGATAGTGTAGGCAGAACACAACAGCAGAGCTCATGCAACACACACGGGGGGCGCTCCCTTAAGCACTAGGCCCAGGGAACTACATGACATCTTTTTCATAAAGACATTACTTTTAGGCCAGGATACATAACTGGCTTTTCTATAAGAGAGAAGAAGTCAGAGATTTTGTAAGGACGCAGGACTGAGCCAAACTGACTCCATGACAGACTTCAAGTTTCCCTCTGACCTTGGAGCCATAAGTGTAGGTTTCCCAGAATCATACGGGCACAGATAGCTCAACCAGGGACCACCCTAGTAACACCCAATCAGAAGTGGCCAGCTAAAATGCTTACCACTCCTAAGGGCAGGCCTAGAGATAGAAGCTATAGATAATCACTTATTGCTTAAAGCTAGTTACACCCTTCTTGAGGGTCCTGGGTCCACTCTGTAATTGGTTAATACTCTAAATGTTGTGATTGGGTCTCACCAAAAGTAACGAACAACCTGGAAAATGTATGGTTAAAGTTACTGCCAATAATGTTATGTGATAATGATTGGATCACTGTACCTGTGTCTCAATTTCCTGTAACTCCCGCTTCCCAAAGCCCATAAAAATCCTGCTCAGCCCTTGTTCGGGGCTCTCAGCACGGATCGACTGTGCTGGTGAAGTCTGTGAGACCCCACTTAGGCCCGGCGAGCCTAAGCCGTAATAAAACTGCCCTTTGCTTTTGCATGCATGACTCGGTCTCCCTGGTGGTCTCTGGTTTTGGGGGATGATATTGAAATCTGGACATAACAATTTAACAAAATAAGAAAACAGAAAAATTTATCTCAAATGATAGAATAAGACTGCACCCAGAGATCTAAGCAAAACAGATATAACTAGCATGCCTGATGGAAAATTTATAGATAACAATGGTTAAGGGACACACATTGGGCTTGAGAAAAGAAAGCCCACATCAGTGTTACCATTACCACAGAGATCAAAAGGTTAAAAAAGATTTACTTGAAGGGATACCTGAGTAGCTCAAGTGGTTAAGCGTCCAACTCTTGGTTTCGGCTCAGGTTTGTGAGTTTGAGTCCCATATAAGGCTCTGTGTCGGTGGTGTACAGTGTGCTTAGGATTCTCTCTCTCTCTCTCTCTCTCTCTCTCTCTCTCTCTCTCTCTGACCCCCCCTGCTTGCTCACACTCTCTCAAAAAAAGGAATAAATTCACTTAAAAAAGTTAAATAAAGATTCAATTGTAAATGAACATTGCAGGAAATAAGAGTAGAAATACACTTGATGCAATGAACAGCAGATTGGAAAAAGGTGAGGAATGAGTGACCTAGAAGAAAAAGTAATAAAAGCCATGAGGCTAAATAACAGAGAGAGAAGATTTATGAAATAGGAGAATAGACAGGAAAATCACATACCAAACATAATCACATTCATAATATAGAGTCCCAGAAGGAAAAGAGAGAGAAAAGGGGCAGAAAACTTATTTGACATTTTAGCTAAATAATAGCTAAAACCTTCTATAATCTGGAAGATGAAAGCGACATCCAAATCCAGTAGTCACAGAGAACTCCCTTCAAAATCAATAAAGGCAAGCCAACCAAGGCCCATTGTAATTAAATGAAAAATATAGTGATAAAGAAAAAAAAATCTTAAAATCAACAAGAAAAAAATCTTTAAAGTACAAGGAAAAATTCATAGAACTAGCTGGAGATTTCTCATCAGTATCTTGGCAAACCAGAAAGGACTATCATGATACATTCAAAGTACTAAATGGTAAAGAAATTTGCAGCCAAGAATATTCTATTCAGCAAGGCTATCATTCAGAATAGAAGGAGAGGTAGAGTGTCCCAAAGAAGCAAAAACTAAAGGGCTTTGTGCCCACTATATCAGCCTACAAAAAGTACGTAAGGGGACTCTTCTCAGTGCTAAGATGGGAAATCATCAGAGAAAATATTCAGAAAGAACAACAAAACAACATACACACACACATATATACACATATACACACATATATACATGTGTATAATATATAATGTATATATAATGTATTATAATGTATATAATATATACATGTGTATATATACGATTGTATATATAAATACATGTCTTTTAAAAATTACTTTTAATGTAAATGGACTAAACACTCGCTCAAAAGACATAGGATGTCAGAATGGATTAAAAAAGGACCATCAGCATCTATAGGCTGCATACAAGAGACTCATTTAAAAAACCTGTTAAAGTTTATTTATTTTTCAGAGAGAGAGAGAGAGAGAGAGAGTGGGGGGGCAGAGATACACACACACACACACACACACACACACAACTTGAGGCAGACTCCATGCTCCAAGCTCCAAGCTGTCAGCTCAGAGCCTGGCATGGGGCTTGAACTCACCAACTGTGAGATCATAACCTGAGCCAAAGTTGGATACTTAACTGACTAAGCCACCAATGTGCCCCACAAAAGACTCATTTTAGACATAAAGATTCCTGGTCATTGAAAGTAAAGGGATGGAAAGATGCTTATCATGCAAATGGATGTCAAAAGAAGACTGAAGTAGCAATACTTTTTTCAGAAAAACTACACTTTACAACAAAAACTTCAGGGGGAAAAGGGCAAGATGGCAGAGAAGTAGGGAGCTCTTTAGTCTTTGCTGACCCAGATCTATCAAACTGAGAAGGACTGAGCAACACTACCCTCATCTGCAAGAGTGGGAGGAGAACACACAGACTCCAGAAAGAAGACAATCTCAAAGATGCCTGAGTGAGTGCAAACTGGGGAATTTAAAAAATGGGCCAGGTCCTGGAATTTCAGAGGGGTGGAAGCCCCAGCCCAACAGAGGGAGTGTACGTGGTGCCACGGAGAGACAAGGGTAAGGGAGAGACTGAAAACGCTCATAGAACTGTCTCTAAGACAGAGAGAGATATTGTCACCCCATATATAACCGCTGGGCACAGGGAGAGAAATCTGTCCCATCTAGCTGGTGAATACTTCCTTGGAATCGGCAGCAATGGCACTCATTCCAGGTGGCACCAGGAAGGACAGCCCCCTCCCCCTATGTGATCCCCGCTGGGAAGCTGGTCATCAGTGGGAGTGCATCTAACCTCGGGCAGTAGCATTAAAATGCATGGGCTAGGATTTGGAAGGGAGGCAGAGCTTGGAAAGTACAACTTGGTCCACCTACGACACAGGGATATCTGACTCAAAAAAGGGGCTTACAACACCTGGTTCAAGCAGATCTTGGGGTATCACCATTCTTCTTCTGGCAACCACCACCCAGGTGGGGCCTCAGAGAGCAGCCCCATAGACATGTCTACACCAATCCAAGTCCATCCAACCTTTCTCTTTTCTCTTTTTCTTTTCTTTTCCTTTCAGGTTTTTTTTTTTTTTTGCCATCCAGATATATCTTCCTTTATCTCACTTATCTCTCCCCTTGGGTGGTTATTCACTTTTAGATTGTCTATTGTCTTTTGCTTCTGTCCCCCATCCCCGCTTTTCTTTCCTTTTCCTTTTCCTTTTCCTTTTCCTTTCCTTTCCTTTCCTTTTCCGTTTTTTCTTTTCTTTTCTTTCTTTCCTCTTCTGGTTTGCTTCTTTTTTTGATTTGTCTGTGCAGTTGCATGCTCTTGTTCCCTGTGTGTTTGTCTGTTCTCCTTTTCAGGGCTACCTCAACAAACAAATCAAAGTACACAAGGTGGAGAGTCCCAAATATCACTAAGTAAGGAAATAAAATAATCAAAGGCACAAGAAGAGAAACCGAGAAACTGAGAAACAGCATTAAAAGAACACTTACTAGATAAACAGCCAATGAGTCTCCTTTACTATAGCAATACTCACAGGTGCAGAGTGCATTTAAAAATTTAAAACTGGTAACATACAGAAAGCTGGCCAAAATGACAAAACGAAAAAACTCTCCTCTAAAGAAACTGCAGGAAGAAATCACAGATACAGAATTACTCAAAAGAGATATAAGCAACATAGCAGAGCAAGAATTTAGAACAATTGTCATAAAATTAATCGCTGGGCTTGAAAAAAGTATGGAAGAAATCAGAGAAGCTATTGATATAATGACTAGGGAATTTAAAAATAGCTGTGATGAGGTAAAAAATGCTATAAAAGAGGTGCATAAAAATGGAGGTGGCAACTTCATGGATTGAAGATGCACAGAGGAGAATAGATAAATTAGAAGACACAGTTAAAGCAAAAGAGGAAGCCGAGAAAAAGAGAGAGAAATTGATCCAGGAGCACAAAAGGAGAATTTGAGACCTGAGAAATACAATCAAATGGAACAATATCGATATCTTCAGGAATTCCTGAAGAAGAAGAAAGAGGAAAAGGTCCTGAAAGGGTGCTTAATCAAATTATGGCTGAGAACTTCTCTACTTTGGGGAAAGACATAGACATTGAAATCCAAGAGGCGAAAATAACCCCTAAAGAAGTAACTTGAATTGACCTTTGGCATGACATATCATAGTGAAACTAGCAATACATAAAGATAAAGAAGGATTCTGAAAGCAGCTAAGGATACAAGGGCCCTAATATACAAAGGGAAACCTATCAGAGTGGTTACAGACCTATCAAATGAAACTTGGCAGCCCAGAAAGAAATGGCAGGAAAATTTTAATGTGATGAACAGAAAAATATGCAGCCAAGAATTCTTTATCCAGCAAGACTGTCATTCAAAATAGAAGGAGAGATAAAGGTGTTCCAAAATCAACAAAAATTGAGAGAATTCATCACCCTACAAGAAATCCTAAGAGGGACTCTATGAGGGAAATGTTGCAAGTAATGCAAGGTACCAAAGACACCACTACAAACATGATCTCTACAGAGAACACAATGAATCCAAACCCACATTTTTAATAATAACATGGAATGTAAATCGACTGAATACTCCAACTAAATGACACAAGGTAGCACAATGGATAAAAAAAAATCCATCCGTTTGCTGTCTACAAGAGACTCCTTTTAGACCTGAAGACACTTTCAGATTGAAGGTAAAGGGATGGAGAAATATCAATCATGTGACTGGTAGCCATTTTCATATCAGACAAACAGGACTTTTAAATAAAGACAGTAACAAAAAATGAAGAAGGACATTGCATAATAATTACAGGGTCTCTCCATCAGGAAGAGCTAACAATTATAAAAAGCAGCCCTCCATAAATATAAATGAATTGAGATTATAGGATGCACACTTTCAGATCACAATGCCGTGCAACTTGAAATCAATCCCAGGAAAAAGTCTGGAAATCATCCAAAAATATAGAGGTTAAAAAACACCCTACAAAAGAATGATTCAGCAAATCAGGCAGTTAGAGAGGACATTAAAAATATATGGAGACAAATGAAAATGAAAATACAACAATCCACACTCTCTGGGATGGAGCAAAGGCAATTCTAAGAGGAAAGTATATTGCAATCCAGGACTATTTCAACAAAATAGAAAAAAGTAAAATCAAAATCTAATAGAGCACCTAAAGGAACTAGAGGGGAGCAGCAAGAGCACCCCAAACCTAGCAGAAGAAGAGGAATAATAAAGATCAGGGCGGAAATAAACAATATAGAAACAACAACAAAAAAACCAGTTGAACAGATCGATGAAAATGAGAGTTGATTTTTTAAATAATGTTTTATATATAAGAGTTTATTATCAATTTGGTTTCCATATAAAACCAAGATTTTTTTAATAAACAAAATTGATAAACATCTAACCAAGTTCCTCAGAAAAAAAGAGAGAACATCCAAATAGACAAAATCATGAATGAAAACAGATATATTACAATTGTTGCCTCAGAAATACAGGCAATCATCAGAGATTACTATGAAAATTTATATGCCCACAAACTGTACAATCTAAAAGAAATGGAAAAGTTCCTAAACACACATGCACTACCAAAATTCAAATGGGAAGACATAGAAAATAGTGACGAAATCTAATCTGTTATCAAAAATCTCCCAATTAATAAGAGCTCAGGGCCAGATGGCTTCCCAGGGGAATTCAACCAGACATTTAAAGCAGAGTTAATACCCATTCTTCTCAAGCTATTCCAAAAAATATAAATAGAAAAAAATCTTCCAAACTCATTCTATGAAGCCACCATGACTTTGAGTCCTAAACCAGACAGAGAACCAACAAAAAAAGAGAATTACAGGCCAATATCCTTAGTGAATACAGATGCAAAAATACTCAACAAGTACTAGCAAATCAAATTCAACAGCACATAGAAAGAATTATCCACCATGACCAACTGGGATTTATTCCTAGGTTACAGGGCTGGTTTAATATTAGCAAATCCATCAATGTGATACATCACATTAACAAAAGAAAAGATAAAAGCCATATCATCCTGTCAACGGATGCAGAAAAAGCTTTTGGGAAAATACAGCATCTGTTCTTAATAAAAACTCTCTCTCGAGAGAGAGAGAGTTGGGATAGAAGGAACGTACTTAAACATTATAAAAGCAATTTATGGAAAGCCCACAGCTAATATGATCCTCACTGAGGAACAACTGAGAGCTTTCCCCGTGAGATCAGGAACATGACAGGTGTGTCCATTCTCACCACTGTTGTTTAACAAAGTGCTGGAAGTCCTAGCATCAGCAATAAGACAAGAAAGGGAAATAAAAGGCAACAGAACTGGCAAAGGTGAAGTCAAACCTTCACTTTTCACAGATGACATGATATTATAATGGAAAACCCAATGGACTCCACCAGAAGCCTGCTAGAACTGATCCATGAATCAGCCAAGTTGTGGGGTACAAAGGAACGTACAGAAATCGGTTACATTTTTTACACCAATAATGAAGTAACAGAAAAAGAAATCCAGAAACTGACCCCATTTAATGGCATGAAAAACCATAAAATACCTAGGGTTAACCTAACCAAAGACATAAAAGAACTGTACAATGAAAATGATAGAAAACTTGGAAATTTAAGAAGACACAAAGAAATGGAAAAACATTCCCTGCTCATGGATCAAAAGAATAAACATCGTTAAAATGTCATTATTTCCCAAAGCAATCTACACATTCAATTCAGTCCCAATCAAAATTGCACCAGCATTCTTCTCAAAGCTAGAACACTCCTAAAATTTGTATGCAACCACAAAAAAAAACCCGAATAACCAAAGTAATACTGAAGAAGAATACCAAAATGGGAGGCATCAAAATCCCAGACATTAACCTCTACTACAAAGCTGTCATCATCAAGAGAGTATGGTATTGGCACAAAAACAGACACATGGACCAATGGAACAGAATAGAGAACCCAGAACTGGACCCACAAATGTATGGCCAATTAATCTTGACAAAACAGGAAAGAGTATCCAATGGAAAAAGTTGCCTCTTTATCAGATGGTGCTGGGAGAATTGGACAGCAACATGCAGAAGAATGAAACTAGACCACTTCCTTACACCATACACAGAAATCAACACAAAATGGCTGAGGGACCTGAATGTGAGACAGGAAACCATCAAAACCTTTGAGGAGAAAGTAGGAAACAGCCTCCTTGACATCAACCACACCAATTTCCTACTCGACACATCCCCAAAGGCAAGGGAAATGAAAGCAAAAATGAACTATTGGGACCTCATCAAGATAAAAAGCTTCTGCACTGCAAAGGAAACAATCAAGAAAACTAATAGGCAACCAAAAGAATGTGTAATGATAGTTGCAAATGACATATCAGATAAAGGGCTAGTATCCAAAATCTACAAAGAACTCACCAAACTCCACACTCAAAAAACTGAATGATCCAATGAAGAAATGGGCAGAAGATATGAATAGACACTTCTCCAAAGACAAGATCCAGATGGCCAACAGACACATGAAATGATGCTCAGCGTCACTCATCATCAGGGAAATACAAATCAAAACCACACTGAGATACCACCTCACTCCAGTCAGAGTGACTCAAATGTACAAATCAAGAGAGTACAGATGCTAGTGAGGATGTGGAGAAACGAGCACCCTCTGACACTATTGATGGGAATGTAAACTCTTACAGCCGCTCTGGCAAAGAGAGTAGAGGTTCCTCAAAATAAATAAATAAATTAATTAATTAATTAATTAATTAAAATAAAAAACTATCAATAGAACTCCCTTATGACCCAGCACTGCTCGGGATTTTCCCAAGGGATACAGAAGTGTTGACGCCTAGAGGCACACGTACCCCAGTGTTCATAGCTGCACTTTCAATGATAGCCAAATCATGGAAAGAGCCTAAATGTCCATCATGTGATGAATGAATCAAGAAGATGAGGTTTATATATACAATGGTGTACTACATGTCAATGAGAAAGAATGTAATCTGGCCATTCATAGAAGAGTGGATGGACCTTGACGGTGTCATGCTGAGCGAAATAAGTCAGGTGGAGAAGGATAGATACCATATGTTTGCACTCATAGGTCTAACAGGAGAAACCTAACAGAGGAACAGGTGGAGGGGAAGGAGGAAAAAGTGTTAGGGAGAGAGAGGGAGGCAAATCATGAGAGACTCTTGAATACTAAGAGTGCTGAAGGAGGAGGGGGAAATGGGAAGGGCGGTGATGGTCATGGAGGAGGGCACTTGTGGTGAAGAGCACTGGGTGTTATATGGAAACAATTTGACAATAAACTATAAAATTAAAAAATTAGTAAAATAAAACAAAGACACTAAAAACTGAAGAATAAGTCACTTTATTATAATAAAGGGGGAAATTAAACAAGGGGATCTAACAATAATAAGTATTTATGGACCTATATGAAAGCAACAAAATATATAACACAGTTAATAACAACCACAAAATAACTGATTTATAATATTTTAATAATATTAGAGGCCTTCACCACCATACTTACATTAATGGAGAGATTATCTAAACAAAAAATGAACAAGGATGCAAAAGCTTTGTAAAACACATTGGGCCAGATGGACTTAACAGATATATATTCAGTACACTCTACAGCAAAACAGCAGAATATTGATTATTCCAATTGCACATAGGCATTCTCATAAATAAATCACATGTTAAGTCAGAAATCAGGCCTGAAATGATATAAAAATAGTAAAATCATACCAGGTACATTTTCTGTCCACAATTCTAAAAAACTAAGAGTCAACCATAAAAGAATATTTGGAAAGACCATAAACAATGGGGTTAAACAACATGCTAAGAAATAATAAAGAGTCTCTCTACATACAGGTTTCAAGGCAGCTCTTCAGCCAATGGGTCCTGTTCCATGCTTTAATAAAATCACCTTTATGCACCAAAGACAACTTCAATAATTCTTTCTTCTTCATCAGCTCTGGACCCCATGAATTCTCCACCATCACCCCCAAACCTCTTCAGGAAGATTAAAGACAGATACACGGAGAAGCCAAGATGGTGGAGAAGAAAAGAGCTCTGTAAACCTTGTCTGCCCCATCTATCGAACTGAGAATGACATTACTTTTATCTGCAAGAGTGGAAGGAGAAAATACAGACTCCAGAAAGAAAACAACCTCAAAGATGCCTGAATAAGTGAGTACGAACTGGGGAGATTGGAAAATGGGCCAGCCCCAGAGGGGCAGGGGAGGTGGGAGCCCCAGCCCAACACAGGGAAAGCATGCAGAGCCCCTGAGAGACAAAGGGAAGAGAAAGAGAAACTGAACACGCTCATAGTAGTGTCTCTAGAGAAGAGATAAAGAATATTTAACCCAGCACAGAGAAAAAAAATCTCACTCCATATATAACCGCTGGGCAGTGCAAATCCCTAATCCTTGGTGGCACAAGGAAAAAACAGCCCCCACCCCAGTGCAATCCCAGAAGGGAGGTGGCTGTGGAAGCTGTGGGGGTGCGCACTTAGGCTGTGGCTGTGGCCTTGTTTCCAAAGCACATCTCATCTCAGACATTGGCCACGTGAATCCTGAATCCTGGATTCCACCAGGAAAAATAGCCTTCATCCCTACGCGGTCCTGGCAGGGAGAAGGTGGCAGCGGCTGTGGCAGCAGCAGAGGTGTGCAATTTGGCTGTGGCTGCTGGAGCGCACACCTCATTTCTGGCAGCACATCTCGCCTCCAGCAATGGCAGCCAGAATCCCGACCAACACCAAGAGAAACCACTCCCTCCCACTATGAGATCCCGGCTAAGAAGCCAGTGGCCAAAGCAAGTACATCTCATCTGTGGTAGCATTAAAGTTCATAGACTAGGATTTTGAAATGAGGCAGGCCTGGAAAATACAGCTTCACTCAGATGCGCCACAAGAAGATGAGACTTATTAGAGTGGCCTGCAGTGCTTAGTTCCAGCGGAGCTTGGGGCTCCACCATTCTACTCTTCACAGCCACCAAGGCGGGGCCTCCGAGAGCAGCCCCCTGAGACCTACCTACACCAAACGACACATATCCACTAGGGGGAGATGCTGTATTTTTTGTACTTACCTTTTACTATTATTACCTCTTTTATTATTTATGTGTTTATTTATTTCTTAATTTTTACTCTTTTTTTTCTTTTTTCCTTTCTCCCTCTTTTTATATTCTCTTGCCATCCAGATATATTCTTCCTTATTTCATCATTATCTCTCCCCTCGACTGGTTATACACTTTTAGACTGTCCATTGTCCTTTGTTGTCTCTGCCTCCATTTAGTTTTTCTTCTCTTCTTTTCTTCTCTTTACTCTCCCTTTCTTTTCTTCCTTTCCCCCTTTTAATTAGTTAGTTTCTTTGATTTGTTTGTGCGTTTGTGTGTTTCTGTTCCCTGTGTGTTTGTCTTACAGTTTTCCTTTTCTGGACTACCCCAAGTAACAAGCCAAAGTACGCATGACAGAGAGTCCCAAATATTGCTGAGTAGGGAAATAAAATAATCAACAGCACAACAAGAGAAACTGACACCATTAAAAGAACATTTCCTAAAACGACAGGCCCTGGACAGTCAATAAGCCTCCTTTAACAGAGCAATAGTATCAGGTGCACATTGCATGACGAGCTTTTAAAATTGACAAGAGACAGAAAGATAGCCAAAATGACAGAACAAAAGAACTCTCCCATAAAGAAACTCCAGGAAGAAGTCACAGCCACAGAACTGCTCAAAACAGATCTACACAATATAGCTGAACAATAATTTAGAAAAATTGTCATAAAATTAATCACTGGGCTTGAAAAAAACATCTGACAAGCTACTGATACAATGACTAGGGACTTTCAAAATAGGTGTGATGAGTTTAAAAAGGCTACAAATGAGGTGAATAATAAAATGGTGGTGGCCACCTCACAAATCAAAGAGGCAGAGAGAAGAAAAGGTGAATTAGAAGAAGCAGTTATAACAAAAGAGGAAGCCAGAAAAAGAAAGACATAAATTGATCCAGGGGCAGGAAAGAAGAATTTGAGAACTGAGTGATACAATCAAAGAACATCTGTATCATAGGAATTCCTGAAGAGGAAGAAAGAGAGAGAGGTCCTGAAGGGGTACTAGACCAAATTATAACTGAGAGTTTCCCAAATCTGGGGAAAGAAATAGACATTCAAATTCAAGAGGCACAAAGAACCCCCTTAAGATTTAATTTGAATCGACCTTGAGCACGACATATCATAGTGAACCTGGCAAAATATAAAGAAAAATAGAGAATTGCGCAAGCAGCTAGGGAGAAAAGGGCCCTAAGATACAAAGGGAAACCTATCAGAGTGGTTACAGACCTTTCTAATGAAACTTGGCAGACCAGGAAGGAATGGTAGGAAATCTTCAATGTGATGAACAGGAAAAATATGGAACCAAGAATCATTTATCCAGCAAGCCTGTCATTCAAAATAGAAAGAGAGATCAAGGTGTTCCCAAGTAAACAAAAATTGGGAGTATTCATCACCACCAAACCAGCCCTACAAGACATTCTAAGAGGGACTCTATGAGGGAAATGTTACAAATCATGCAAGATGCCAGAGACAACACTACAAACATAAATTCTATGGAGAACACAATGAATCCATACCCACATTTTTCAATAATAACACTGAATGTAAATGGACTGAATGCTCCAACTAAACGACACAAGGTAGCAGAATGGATAAAAAAAACAAAATCCATCTATTTGCTGTCTCTCAAGAGACTTCTTTTAGACCTGAGTACACCTTCAGATTGAAGGTAAAGGGATGAGGAAATATCTACCATGCGACTGGATGCCAAAAGAAAGCCGGAGTAGCCATACTTATATCAAATAAACTGGAATTTAAGGTAAAGGCAGTAACAAAAAAAGAAGAAGGGCATTATATAATAATTATAGGGTCTCTCCATCAGGAAGAGCTAACAATTATAAACATCTATGAGCCAAATTCAGGAGCACCCAAATACATAAATCAATTAATCGAAGAGAGAAACAATCTTATTGATCAGAATGTCCTAATTGCAGGGGACTTTAATACTCCACTGACAGCAATGGAGAGTTCAACCAGACAGAAAATCACTAAAGAAAGAGTGGACCTGAATGAACAGATGGAATTAATAGATATATTTAGAACTCTGCATCCTGAAGTTAGGAAATTCACCTTCTTTTAGAGTGCACATGACACATTCTACAAGATAGATCACATACTGGGTCATAAATCAGCCCTCCATAAATATAAATGAGTTGAGATCATACCATGCACACTTCAGATCACAATGCAATGAAACCTGAAATTAACCACAGGAAAAAGTATGGAAAACGTCCAGAAACATGGAGGTTAATAACTACCCTACTAAAGAATGATTGGGCTAATCAGGCAATTAGAGAAGAAATTTAAAAATATATGGAAACAAATGAAAATGAAAATACAACAATGCAAACTCTCTGGGAAGCAGGAAAGGCAGTCCTAAGAGGAAAGTATATTGCAATCCAGGCCTATTTCAACAAAGTAGAAAAGGCACAATTTCAAAATCTAACAGAGCACGTAATTGGCCTAGAAGGGAAGCAGCAAGAGCACCCCAAACCCAGCAGAATAAAAGAAATAATAAAGATAAGGGCAGAAATAAACAATATAGAAATCACAAAACAGTTGAGCAGATCATGAAAACAAGAGGTGGTTTTTTGAAAAAAATAGACATAATTGAAAAACATCTAGCAAAGCTCCACAGAAAGAAAAGAGAGAACACCTAAATAGACAAAATCATGAATGAAAATTTATCTATTACAAGTTATCCTTCAGAAATACAAGCAATCATCGGCGATTACTATAAAGAATTGTATGCCAAAAAACTTTACAATCTGGAAAAAATGGACAAATTCCTAAACACACATGCACTACCAAAATTCAAAGGGTAAGAGTAGAACATTTGAACAGACCCCTAAGCAAGAGTCAGTTATAAAAAAAAAAAAAAAAAACATGAATAAGAGCCCAGGGACAGATGGCTTCCCAGGGGAATTCAACCAGACATTTAAAGCAAAGCTAATACCCATTCTTCTCAAACTATTCCAAAAAATAGAAATAGAGGGAAAACTTCCAAACTCATTCTACGAAACCAGCATCACCTTGATTCCCAAACCAGACAGAGACCCAGCAAAAAAACAGAACTACAGACCAATATCCTTAATGAGTACATATGCAAAAATATTCAACAAGATACTAGCAAATCGAATTCAACAGCATATAAATTTTTTTTCATCATGATCAAGTGGGATTTATTCCTAGATTACAGGGCTGGTTCAATATTCACAAATCCATCAATGTGATACACCACATTAACAAAAGAAAGGATAAAAACCTTATGATCCTGTCGATAGATGCAGAAAAAGCATTTGACAAAATACAACAACTTTTCTTAGTAAAAACCTTTGAGAATGTTGGAATAGAAGGAACTTACTTAAACATCATTAAAGCAGCTTATGAAAAGCCCACAGCTAAAATCATCCTCACTGAGGAAAAACTGAAAGCTTTCCCCCTGAGATCAGGAACATGACAGGAGTGTCCACTCTCAACACTGTTGTTTAACATAGTGCTGGAATCCTAGCATCAGCAATCACACAACAAAAGGAAATAAAAGGCATCAGAATTGGCAAAGATGAAGTCAAACCTTCACTTTTCACAGATGACATGATACTCTACATGGAAAACCTGGCAGACTCCACCAGAAGCCTTCTAGAACTGATCAATGAATTCAGTAAAGTTGCAGGGTAGAAAATCAATGCACAGAAATCAGTTGCATTCCTATACACCAAAAGTGAAGCAACAGAATGAGAAATCAAGAAACTGATCCCATTCACAATTGCACGAAAAACCATAAAATACTTAGGAATAAACCTACTGAAGGATGTAAAAGTAGTATATGATGAAAACTATAGAAAACTTATGAAGGAAATTGAAGAAAACACAAAGAAATGGTAAAACATTCCATGCTCATGGATCAGAAGAATAAAAATTGTGAAAATGTCAGTACTACCCAAAGCAACAGCCATTAAAATTGCACCAGCGTTCTTCTGAAAGCTACAACATGCTATCCTAAAATTTGTATGGAACCACAAAAGTCTCCGAATAGCCAAAGTAATATTGAAGAAGAAAACCAAAATGGGAGGCATCACAATTCCAGACTTTAGCTTTTACTACAAAGCTGTCATCATCAAGACAGTATGGTATTGGCACAAAAACAGACACATGGACCAATGGAATAGAAAGGAGAACCCAGAACTCAACCCATATATTTTGTCACATAATTTTTGACAAAGCAGGAAAAGAGTATCGAATGGAAAAAAGACTGCCTCTTTAGCAGGTGGTGCTGGGAGAACTGAACAGCGACATGCAGAAGAATGAAACTAGACCATTTTCTTACACCATACACAAAAAGCAACTCAAAATGGCTGAAGGACCTGAATGTGAGACAGGAACCATCAAAACCCTCGAGGAGAAAGTAGGAAACAGCCGCCTTGACGTCAACCGCAGCAATTTCCTACTCAACACATCCCCAAAGACAAGGGAAATGGAAGCAAAACTGAACTCTTGGGACTTCATCAAGATAAAAAGCTTCCACACTGTAAAGGAAGCAATCAAGAAAACTAATAGGCAACTGACGGAATGGGAACAGATAGTTGTGAATGATATGTGGGATAAAGCGCTAGTATCCAAAACCTACAAGGAACTCACCAAATTCCACACCCAAAAAATGAATAATTCAGTGAAGAAATGGGCAAAAGACATGAATAGACACTTCTCCAAAGAGGACAATCAGATGGCCTACAGGCACATGAAACGATGCTCAGCATCACTCATCACCAGGGAAATGCAAATCAAAACCACAATGAGATACCACCTCACGCCAGTCAGAGTGGCTAAAATGAACAAATCAAGAGACTATAGATGCTGGTGAGGGTGTGGAGAGGTGGGCACCCTCCTACACTGTTGGTGGGAATGTAAACTGGTGCAGCTGCTCTGGAAAACAGTGTGGAGGTTCCTCAAAAAACTATCCATAGAACTCCCCTATGAACCAGCAATAGCACTGCTAGGGATTTACCCAAGGGATACAGAAGTGCTGATGCATAGGAGAACATGTACCCCAATGTTCATAGCAGCAATGTCAACAATAGCCAAATCATGGGAAGAGCCTCAGTGTCCATCACCTGATGAATGCCTCAAGAAAAATGGTATATATATACAATAGAGTATTACATGGCAGTGAGAAAGAATGAAATCTGGCCATTTGTAGCAAAGTGGATGGACCTAGTGGGTGTCATGCTAAGTGAAATAAGTCAGGCGGAGAAGGACAGATACCATATTTTTACACTCATAGGTCTCACGGGAGAACAGAAGAATCCTAATTGAGGACCACGGGGAGGGGAAGGGGGAAAGAGATTTGGCCAGAGAGAGGGACGCAAAACCTGAGAGAGTATTGAATACTGAAAATGAATGGAGGGTTTGAGGGGGGGGGGTAGGGAAAGGGAGGTGATCGTAATGGAGGAGAGCACTTGTGGGGAAGTGCAGCGGGTGTTATATGGAAGTCAATTTTACAATAAACTAGTAAAAAAAACAATAAAGAGGTCAATTAGGAAATCAAAGAAAAAGTAAGAAATACATGAAATCAAATGAAAATGTAAACACAATGGTCCAAAACCTTTGAGATTAGCAAGAGTGGTCGTAGGAGGAGAATGTATAGTAATGCAGGCCTACCTCAAGGAGCAAGAAAAATCTTAAGCTAATTCATCCAACTTTACAGCTGAAGGTGTTAGAAAAAGAACAACAAATGAAATCAAATCCAACAGAAAGAAGGAAATAATAAAAATTCGAGTATAAGTAAATGATATAGAATTGGATTTCTTTTAGGTATGTGTTAGCTTTTAAAATGTGTAATTTGGAAGGATTTCTTCTCTCACCTGAAGAAAATATTTATATCTAGTTATTTAACAATGGTTTTTAAACTTTCATAAGAAGACTTCCCCAATTACATAAACTTTACTGTCAGAAAAGTTAAAATTCAACCATCATTTATGGACACAACAAGGAGAGGTAGATGTGAGTTGCATGATAAAGAAACAAGAGGGAGATAGTAACATAGCAAGGTCCTATGACCTCGAATTCCACACCCCAAAAAGTAGATAGTGAGCACTTTTCAGAATATAAGAAAATAGAAGAAAAAATGATATTATTGGCCTTTAGATAACCCCAAAATTTTAATTTTTATTGTTTCATTACATTTCAAATGGTGTCTAATGTTGAACATTGTATTATAACTTCTTACTGCTCATTACAAGTTATACGAAATACAGAACAATTACAGGGACAGTATATGCTTAAGATGTGTACTCAATAATTCCTTAGCAGCTTAGGAATGTTTTTCTTAAATCCTCGAAGGGAGAAAAACATAAAGTTAAGAAATGTTAAACAGGAAAAAAAACTTACAAAGTAATTCCATGAAAAAGTGAAATATTCACAATAATAATTTTAGACAATAGTTCCACAGCCTGATTTATATGGGGACAGCTTAATTATTGTAATGCTTTGTAAAATGAAAGATTACATTTTAATGAATTTAGAAAAGTGAAAGGGCTTATCACATTTACATTAACTGTATAATTGTAGGCTAGGGACAACGTGCCACAGGGACTGATGTTCTGATGTCAATTCTTCCAAATGAGAGTATTGGTCTACACTGGTGATTCAAGCTCTTATTTAAGTTGCATGAGCTCTCTGTTTTTAGCAACGTACATAATGCACCTGGTGCCAACTTTCTTTACACCATCTTCATTAAGCATTTAAGGATCCGGGCTCATCCATCTCTAGGTCCTCAATCTATTTACCTATTCTTTCCTATTTTAAAGAATCTCACACTCTTTATGCCAACAAAATGTAATTCCATGCTCAAGGCACAGAAATAGTTCTTGCCTTCACTTCTTTGGCTCTGCTTTCCTTTTTACTCTTTGCTTTGCTTTCCTTCACAATATAAACTCTCAGTTTGAAAGATCTGATTCATGCCTCTTAGTTACCCACACTTAACAGGAAAAAAAAAAGAAACAGAAATTACATTTGTTACTTTAGTTCTGTTAGATTTTTTATTCACAGATTTAAACCATCTGATTTAGTGGAGGCTACTGTGTCAGGTAAGTAACTTTGAAGACTTTCTTATCAATCAATTGTGGGACGTTTGAAATATTTGATTCTAGAGTAAGTTATTGGATAGTTAGTTCAAACAAGGGATATATTAAGGAATATAGGATTCTAATTAGAGGTATCATGAATCAGTGTTGCTCATGAAAATTTCATAACCTATTATTTCATTTCTTCTCTGAGCTGATATGATAGATTCAATTTCCTGTTATGTATTTCAGAATGTAGGCGATTTTTCTGCCCAGAAAAATTCACCACAGACTTATTTCAATGTAAATATTCACAAAGTTTTCACTGTTAAAAAAGTATATTCATTGATTCATATGATTTTGAAGTGTTTGTAGGGACAAGAATTAATCTTACTTGTTTACAGTATTACATCTCTTCATGTAATTCATGAGTTTTCTTTAAATTCTGCTCTAAAAAACTGCTTTGCCACACTTGCTTATTTTATACTTGGAAGTTAGAAGGCAGATGATATGAATGGTTTGCCTGATATCCAGAAGCTCATAAATGATGAAGATAGAATGTAAAAACTGGTCTCTGACTCTAAATATTGCTTAGTATTCACCGAATTACATCCCAAATGCTAAGGAAAATAAGTTTTAAGGGTGGAAATAGGGAAAGTCCTCAGTGTAATTGTACTTGAGATTTAGCTGAGATGGTTATGATGCCTTTGGTCTGTTTTTTAGAATGAAGGATGGAGCTTTGATTTTGTCAATTATTTTTTTACTTTTCCAAATAAAGATTCTCCAAATTATCTTATTTTACTTTTTAAGTTTTCTATTTAAATTCCAGTTAATTAATATTCAATGTAATATTAATTTCAGGTATACAATTTAGTTATTTCACACATATACAATACTGGGTGCTCATTACAACAAGCGCACTACTTATCTTCATTACTTACTTAGAAAAGATTTTATTCCAAAAT
>NC_043705.1:4130491-4157780 GCF_006229205.1 Suricata suricatta
CCCTAGCAGTGCTATTGCTGGGTCATAGGAGAGTTCTATCAATAGATTTTTGAGGAACCTCCACAGTGTTTTCCAGAGCAGCTGCACCAGTTTACATTCCCACCAACAGTGTAGGAGGGTGCCCGTCTCTCCACACCCTCACCAGCATCTATAGTCTCTTGATTTGTTCATTTTAGCCACTCTGACCGGTGTGAGGTGGTATCTCAGTGTGGTTTTGATTTGTATTTCTCTTATGATGAGTGACGCTGAGCATCATTTCATGTGCCTGTTGGCCATCTGGATGTCCTCTTTGGAGAAGTGTCTATTCAGGTCTTCTGCCCATTTCTTCACTGGATTATTCATGCACGAAACGTGAAAATTCCAGTGAAGAAATGGGTAAATTTTTCTTTTTAAATGTTTTGTTTATTTTTGAGAGGAGAGCATAAGTGGGGGAAGGGCAGAGAGAGATGAGGACAGAGGATCTGAAAAAGGCTCTGCATTGACAGCTGAGAGTCCATGGTGGGCTCGAACCCATGGACCCTGAGATTATGACCTGACCTGAAGTCTGCTGCTCAATCAACTGAGCCTTCCAGGTGTCCTGGTAATTTTAAATTTTCTACTAGCCACATCAAACATGTAAGAATATGGGTGAAATAAATTTAGTCTAAGTCATGGGCAATTAGGTGGCTCAGTCGATTAAGCACTCGACTTTGACTCAGGTCATGATCTCACAATTTGTGGATTTGAGCCCCCTGTCAGGCTCTGTGCTGATAGCCCAGAGCCTGCAACTTGCTTCAGATTCTGTGTCTCCCTCTTTCTCTGTCCCTCCCAACCTTGTGTTTTGTCTCTCTCTGTTTCTCAAAAATAGATAAATGTTTAAAACGTTTTAAATAATCTACATTATTTATGTGGCTATATCTAAAGTTTTGTCATCGGTACATAATCAAAATACAATTTTAATGAAATACTTACATATCATTTTTTCATATGTCTTAAATTTTTAATGTAATTTGTGCTTTCAGTACACCTCCATTCAGAACACCCATGTTTCAGGCTATTGAGAATAGACTCATGTGGCTTGTGACTACCACATTGGACAGGGAAATTCTATATGTTGCTGATAGAAAGTGTCCCAACAACCTACCTGTTCATAAGTGTGGTGAACTATTATTTAAATGAAAGGACTACATATGTATAATTAAAACTTCAAGTTTAAGCAAAAAAGTCTCTTTTTTGAGAGACAATGATCTCTCGAATTATTTAAAACAGTTACAGTTTTCTTATTTCTTTTTCTATTAAAAAAGTTACTCAGTGGTTATTGCTCCCATCTCACTAATCATATTAATGAGTTGCAGAGTATTAATCAGTAGTTTTCTGCTAAAAGAAGTAAAATGAATACCAACTGGCCCTAAACAATTTCCCTTTGATATTCTTCTTTCTAATAATTCTTAGATTGTTGCTCAAAGCTCATAGCTCTTGTTTTTTTATTCATCATACAATTCTTATTTGTAAACATCCAAGACCTAATAAATATCAGCTAACACCCAAAATTTGCAATGCACAAATGTGTCAAGAATAGTATAAATTAATGTTTATAACTGCATTATTTATAATAGCCAAATTATAGAAACAGCCCAAATGTCTATCCATAAATTAATGGATAAAAAAGATGTAGTTTATATATATATATTATATATAATGGAATGCTATTCAACCACAAAAGTGAGTAAAATCTTGCCATTTGCAATGACGTGGATGAAATTACAAAATATAATGCTTTAGCATTATGAGTCAGTCAATGACAAATACCATATAATTTTACTAATATGGAATTAAGAAGGAAAACAAATGACTCAAAAGGGGAAAAAAAGATAGAAGGAGAGTCTAATCAAGAAACAGATTCTTACTTATGAATAAGAATCTTGATAATTACCGGGAGGAAGTAGGTGGAGTAATGGCTGAAATAAGTGATATGGATTCAGGAGTGCACTTTTGTGATCATCAACAAGCGATTTATAGAATTGTTGAATTATTATATTGCATATCTGAAAGTAATATAACACTGTATTTTCACCTTATATTGGAATTATAATTTTTTTAAAAAAGTAGCTCAAATTAGATAAAAGGTCAAGGTGGTTGTACTTTCATAGAGAAAATATATTCTCTTGATCAAGGTTTTCAAAGTGAATTTTGATTTTAAGAACTAGAGCATAATATAGAGAGAAATATAAAATGGGGATTTTGTCCCTTGTTTACCCACACTTTATCTCTCTTCAGACAAGTTCAAATTTTTCTCTTTTATGTGTATCTTCTTCAATGTAAGATTATGTTTGAGAAAAAAATAAAAATAAAGAAATGAATAAATGAATGGGAGAGTGAATGAATGAATTAATAAATAAATAGGTATTCTTAAGCCAAAGGACATAAAATTATTTCAACATGATATCTAAGTTTAAAAGCAATGGTCAACAAATCAAGTATATCATCCTTGAATGAGTGATTATATGATGTAAGATATATAATTCTTCTGAGGTTCTTCCAAGAAGTTGGAAATTTTGAGCTTTATAAGTGGAGTGGACCATTCTTAAGGCCCAAAGGTAAAGGTCAATTTCTCAAAGCAACCCATCAGAATAAATCCTAGGAATCATTCGAGAAGTGGGAGAATTACACAATGAAATTTGATTGATTTGTCTTGATTCTGTCCATGACTGCACTACACTTTTTGAACAACATAAATATTTATCCTTTGTGCCCAACTTTACCTATTGTATTCATGTCTTTTTAGTGTTAACTGACAGAGCTATGGAGTGGGGCAATCATTCCATGTATGCCGACTTTGTTCTGCTGGGCTTGTTCAGCGACAACCGTTTTCCCTGGCTTCTCTTTGCCCTCATCCTCTTGGTTTTTATCATCTCCATAGCCAGCAACACCATCATGATCATTCTCATCCACATGGACTCCCGCCTCCACACTCCCATGTATTACTTGCTCAGTCAGCTCTCCCTCATGGACATCTTGTACATTTCTACCATTGTGCCAAAAATGCTGGTTGACCAGATCTTGGGCCAGAGGGCCATATCCTTTGCAGGATGCACTGCCCAGCACTTCCTGTACCTGACATTGGCAGGGGCTGAGTTTTTCCTTCTGGGACTCATGTCCTATGACCGCTATGTAGCCATCTGCAACCCTTTGCGCTATCCTGTCCTCATGAGCCGAAAGGTCTGCATGTTGATTGTGCTGGCAGCCTGGCTGGGAGGGTCCATAGATGGCTTCCTGCTTACCCCAGTCACCATGCAGTTCCCTTTCTGTGCCTCTCGAGAAATCAACCACTTCTTCTGTGAGGTCCCTGCCCTTCTGAAGCTTTCTTGTACTGACACATCAACTTATGAGACAGCCATGTATGTCTGCTGCATCCTGATGCTCCTCATCCCTTTCTCTGTCATCTCAGCCTCTTATACAAGGATTCTCATCACTGTTTATAGAATGAGTGAAGCAGAGGGGAGACGAAAGGCAGTGGCCACTTGCTCCTCACACATGGTGGTTGTCAGCCTTTTCTATGGGGCTGCCATGTACACCTATGTGCTGCCTCACTCTTACCATACCCCTGACAAGGACAAGGCTGTGTCTGCCTTCTACACTATCCTCACTCCCTTGCTCAACCCACTCATCTATAGCCTCAGAAACAAAGATGTTACAGGGGCTCTACAGAAAGCTCTGGGCAGGTGTTTGTCCTCAGGACGTGTATCCACCTTCTAAAGAAATTGCTTTGCTTCTGGATATTTGAAAACATGTATAATCACAACTTTATCATTCCCTTAGGATTTACATACTCTCAGCCTGGAAACTTAACAAAGACATTCACATGCAAGCAGGTAATGATGGGTCATTCTTAGGATTTAAAAAGTTGACTGTGGAATTTTAAGAACTAGGGCACGTTTTGAAAAGCTATAGAGTTATGAACAATGCATGGTTTTGGATGTGTGGGAATAAAGTTGAGGTCACCTGCTTGCTTTGCACAAAGCATGCATGCCACTGGAAAACATGTAGTTGTCCATTTCTTGCAATGGTCAATTATGGCAAAGGAAATGCTCATCTTCAGTTATTCCTCTGATTTCTTACCACAGTCTCTTTCTTAGAAATTTTACAGATTGACTACTTCAAAGAAACCAACTTGTGAAACAGTTTTATTGTATTTCAAAGGTTATTCCAATCTCTACAAAAAGTACTGTTTTTTTCTATTTTTTGGTATTCCATATTTAATTCAATCAAGCCAATATTGGCATTGTTATTTGTTTAAAAAATGGTTTGTCTCTATATAATTAATTTTCTCAATGAAATCTCATTAAAATTCCCTGTAGACACAGCAGTACACATCAATTTTGTAGGAAGCCAGAAACTATTTTTCCTCTTAAAGTTTTACTAAAAATGGGCACCTGGGTGGTTCAATCAGTCAAACGTCCAACTCTTGGTTTCAGCTCAGGTCATGATCTCATGGGTTCCTGAGACCAAGCCCCATGACAGGCTCTGTACTGACAGTGCAGAGTCTGCTTGGGATTCTCTCTCTCTCTCTCTCTCTCTCCCTCTCTCTCTCTCTCTCTGCCCTTTCCCTGCTCATGCTTAATTAATTAATTAATTAATTAATTAAAACTTTTAACAAGTTTTACTAAAATCATCCCAGAACAATGAATTCAATGTTTAGAAAGTGTGGTGTTGATGCATTGTTAAACATGGATGGGTCCTACCTTTTCTATCCCTCCTTACCCCAAACTCTTAATATCATTTAAAAGAAATAATCAGGGTAGTTTGACATACAACTTTTTCACTGTATTTAACTTGTCTGATGGCCTAACATTTTATTTTTAACAATTATTATGCAGGGTACCTGGGTAGCTCAGTCAGTTGAGAGTCCGACTTTGGCTCAGATCATGATCTCATGGTTCCTGGGTTCAAGCCCCATGTCAAGCTCTGTGCTGACCGCTAGCTCAGAGCCTGAAGCCAGCTTCAGATTCTGTCTCTCCCTCTCTCTCTATAGCTCCCCTGTTCATGCTCTGTCTCTCTCTGTCTCTCAAAAGATAAATAAAATGTAGAAAAAAAAGCAATTATTATGAAAAAGAACAGGACTTTTTTGAGAGTTAAAGGTTAATTTCTTATTTTGGAAATTAATATACTTATTCAATTATTGATATTCATTTTTATTTTATAATATTTAATATAGCCTAATTTATTTATTTATATTAGCAATCAATAATAATTAATATTATTTAATGATAATTATTTAGTTATTATTTAATAATTAAACTATTTAAATTATTTTAATAATTATTAAATAATTAAAACTTTTATCTCTTCTTTTTTCATGCTTTTCTTTCCTTGACAAAACTTATTCTATTTTACATTCTCTGCCTTTCCAACTTCTTACTTTCATATCTTAGTTTACTTACTTTATGTTTTATTATCTATCAAGAGAATATTTTGCAATGCAATGAACAACATGTAGTTATATAAAGTCTCATTTAAAAAATCTGCTAGTGTTGGAGTGGTTTAAATGGTATGGACAAATCAACAGGCAGTTGACATATGCTTCCAAAAATCCACGATTTTACACTCTGAAAAAAAAAGAAAAAACATCTCATTATAGAGTTTTCAAAGACCCTTGATTTTTCTATCTTGCATTCCCACAGAAAACAGATGGTGATGATATTGTTTATCACCACTAAATGTTGGCCTCTGTCCTATTTTTTCCTCAGTAACACTCAAATTGGAACCAGAAGTTGGATTTACCTTTCATATTTCACCACCATATTTTGACATCCTAGGATTCCTCAACCCAATCCTTCATTCTCTTTGAACTTTGTTTTCTAACCTCTGCCATGGAGAAAAAGACTTTGACAAGGATTAGTTAGTTTTGGACATTTTCTTATTTGGTAATAGTGGATATGACATAAAGGTGGATTCTTGTATGAAAGAAATAGATTAGGAAAATTACATTTTCATTATAGAAAATAATTGTCATTGTAATACGTGTAACTTCTCATTATAAATAAGTTTACTATGTAAAATTGAACAATTAATTTCTTTTTTAAAATGTTTTATTTTTGAGAGAGAGAAAAAGAGAGACAGCATGAGTAGGGGAGGGTCAGAGAGAGAAGGAGTCACAGGATCTGAAGACAGGCTCCAGGCTTTGAGCTAGCTGTCAGCACAGAGCCCAACGCAAGGCTCAAACCCAGGAATTGTGAGATCATGACTTGAGCCAGAGTCGGACACTCAACCAACTAAGCCACCTAGGTGCCCTCAGAACAAATTAATTTCTTGAACTCCTATCCTGAATTACTAAATTAGGATAGTCTAACCTACCTCTTACCTCAGAAGGAAAATTTTAAGAGGATATGATACTGGTGCAAAGCAACTTTAGTTTTGAAAGGTGAGTATGCCATGTGGTATTATAATTAACTCATCACTATAGAGCAGAGGCAGTGAAACCTGCTTCCCTCATTCACTTCAAATTCTTGTCTTATCTCTTGACATGGCACTTAAAGTATAATTCTTTTTTTGCAGAAATGACGTTACAGAGGTGATCAATGCCTTCTAACTCTAACATAAGATCTCCAATAGAACAAACAGAAAATGTTTAAGGCTGTTAGTCTGAGTGGCCATTACACATCCTTCTGAGAGAATAGCCTTCTCTATAGTATCATGAGGGGCTGGGTGGTATAATGTCCCTTAACATCCACTTTCACCTAACTTCAGAAATTAAAAAACATAGGCAAAAACTGCTCAACACGAAGATGGTTTCTTGTTGGAAGGAAACTGCTCAATTAACTACATAGCAATTAACTCCTTACTTTCTCAACTCAGTGAATTAAAAAGGGACTCATGCTTCTTCGGCAGATTTCGCATTTATGTTTGCTTTTATTTTTCTATTTAGTTTTAGATATCTAATTGGCACTTACATAGTATAAATCTAAAAAAATGAAATAAAGGTCAAATTTTCCATAATGCAGTTCCTTTCAACATCTGCTCATTCTTTCCTTTCTAGAGTAGTGTTAGTAATTTCATGGCATTTTTTACCATTAGTGGGCTCTGCCTTTCCCCAATTTAAAGCTTTTTTCTCCCTCCCTCTTTCTTATACCTCTTCTTTTTCTCTTCCCTTATTTATATCCCACTGTCTTTCATTCTTAACAACCTCTACCTCCAAACATTTTTTTCACTTTTCTTTTTCTCACCTTTGCTCTTGCACTTTGTCCATTTCTACCTTTTCTGCTATTTTGACTATACTCTAGCACCCACAGCTATCTGAGGTGATGCTGCACTTCTCCAGTGTTGGATGGGGTTTGCATTAGCCTAGATTAGCAGGATATCCAAGGAGAGGAAAATCCATGTTTTTTGAAATGGTCTTCTGAAGTGTATTGGCAATGATATGAGGAAAAAGAAGATGTGACTCCTATAGAGAAATTTGTAATATAAACTTATTTAACAGAGAATGTTTATCTTGGTTAGAAACATTTAATTGTAGCCAGAAGGTTTAAATAAAAGAAAACATAGGCAAATCTACAGTTGCTTTTAAAATATGCTAAGTAGTCTTATTTGGTTCTGATGTATTGATATAAATAATTTTTAGTCTAAAGTAGATGAAAGGCCCCCGCATTACAGAATCTATTGTTCCATAGTAAGAGGATAACTGTAGAAAAATTTTTTCCTACTTCGGGAAGAAACCTGAATCTCAGCTCGTGACTGTACATTCATTCTCTCTGTCTTGGGGATCAGATCCTTCATGAGTGCTCTGATGAGGCTCTTTCATCACTTTATGACTGCTCCTTTGGTGTTTACATCAACACATTTTGCCTTAGAGTGTAAACTTTGATTTTAGTGATCCCCAGTCTTTGTTTATAGATATCCCAGAGTATCTTCAATAATCTCAGGAGAAATGCTCTAAACATTATTGTCTTCACTTAGCTATTCGTAGGAATTAAATATATTACATCCACTTTGGTAATAGTTATAGGATTACTATAGATGAAGTAAGCATAATAAAACAATAAGAATTAAAACAGAAAATAAGGAAATATTATTGAAATATTGTATTATGGAACATTGGAACTTGAAGCAACCTCGGTGATGGCTGTGCCAAAATAGGGGAAAAATTTTTAAATAAAATAAAATAAAATAAAACTCCTGAGAATGAAATTCTGTGCCAAACTTCACACAGGAAATGGCAGACCTTTAGCTGCAGACCTGATTTTCTTATCTCATGTCCAGAAATCCTTAGCATTTCTTTTGAACCTTTTAATTTAATGATCCCTCAAAAGATAAAAGGTTGAATTATATAAATTCTGAGTCATTGTTTTTTGTTTAATTTTTAATGCTTTTATTTATTTTTGATACAGAGAGAGACAGAGCATGAGAGGGGGAGGGCCACAGAGAGAAGGAAACACAGAACCAGAAGCAGGCTCCAGGCTCTTAGCTAGCTGTCAGCACAGAGCCTGACGCACAGCTCGAACCCACGAATGTGAGATCTGACCTGAGCCGAAGCCGGAGGCTTAACCGACTGAGCCACCCAGGCACCCCTAAATTCTGAGTCATTGTTAAGATCCAGTATTTTAGCAGCCGTGAAATTTTCCTTCTTCCAGTTCTCTGAGTGTCTTCATGCCTGATTCTTTCCTGTCTGATTCTCCATTTAGGAAACTTTGATACGTGTCTTTGTCTTTCAGGGACAAGAGCAGAGCTAAAATCTTTAGACATTTAGAAAGAACATTCTAAAAGTGTATTAATGTAGGTCTTATCATAATAAATATCAGACTTTTAATGAAAGATAATTCACTGTAAATGCCAAGTAGCACTTTGTAATGATGTGGGTGGACAGAATTATTTGAACTCAAACCAAACACTGGGAATGTAAACATCCAGACTTTGGGAATTGCTGTTTTTGGAATATAGGCACCATGTATATTTCTATCTTTATGCAAGGCATATTACTGGAAAGGCCTGAAAGAGTGGGAGAATAGGAAGAAGAAAGCTAAAAAAACAAGGATGAAGGAACAACATGAAAAGCAAGACTGTGAAGTCACAACATATCTACGAAGTATAAATACTTTGGACTCTCGTATATTTAAAAAGATAGCTAAGTTCAACAAGGCTGTGCTACTTTCCTTGGCAAATTATATAGCAATAACAGAAGCCTGACTTGATGTATCAGCACTTCTCTATCATTTTAAGGACATGGATGTCAAAATAATTTATAGTATTATGGCAAATGGGTAAACTTAGGTGGCTGTTGACAAAGGATCTACTCCCTGCTGGCTGTAGTCAGCTCAGGTACTATAGACCAGTCTGGGACTGAGAAGGTCAATATCTGGTTATGATCCCCTGGTGGCCGTTAGTAAGCCACATCACAGTGAATGGTAGATTCGATTAAAATCTACTGCATAACTGAGGATATTTTCTATTTATTAGAGACATATACATATTCTTCAATGATAGTTTATAAAAAGCATTCTAAGTGGCTGAATATGTGTGTGGGGATTCATCTGTAATTTAGAGGGTATGGAATTTAAGGTCTAAATCTAATAAATTTGTAAAGATTAGAAAACATGTAAATAATATGTTCATACAAGATGTAGTCCTGAAATGCATTCTATCATGATATTTATTATTATTATTATTATTATTATAGTAGCAATAGTTAAGTTGCACACTTCCCCAAATAAGACCAACTTCTTTTTATTTATCCCTTTATAGAAATACAATGAATTTCATTTTTAGAAAGGTGAATTTATCTCATGTATAAATATATCAATTTTATGCAAAGTCATTTTTAGAAAATTCTGTTTTACTTCATCTCTTTTTTATTTGCTTCCCTTCCCATTTCCCCCTCCCTATTTGCTTCTTTTAATACTTTCTTCTCTTCTATTCTGTTATCTTTATCATGTATTTATTTTATACTGTATTTGAATCACTTCTCCACTAATCATTAAACAATTATGAAAAACACTTGAGCTCTGTGTCAAATGCATATTTTATTTATTTATTTATTTATTTATGAGAGAGAGAGCAATGAGGGAGGTGGAAGAAGGAGAGAGAGAGATAATTTTAAGTGGGCTCCATGCTCAGCCTGAGTCTGACACAGAGCTCAGTGTCACTACCATGAGGTACCCAAGTCAAAATCAAGAGCTGGATGGTTAGTCAACTGAACCACCTGACCCTGCATAATTTTAATATAATTTATTCAAACAAAATAGGCCAATGCTATGAGAGAGAGAAATTTCCAGTTTGACATAACTTCTTTTAGAAATATTAAGTTTTAATTTTAAATTTAGGTAACCCTTCCTATCACTCCCAGGCCATATTTCTTTTATACTACTGTAGAATGAGGCCAGGATTAGATAAGTAGTTCTATGGTGAAGTGTCCGGGAATAATTACAACATTTTACTTTGGAAAATAATGCACACTCCAGTAAAAGGAGTGGGGTTTGATTTAACTTTCCTATAATGCACAAGGTAAACCTTGTAAATTTAGACTAATTGTGAACCTGGGAATTCCTCCTGCAAGATGCTGGAATCCATTGTTAACGGGAAATATTTTGAACCAAACCCCGCCTCCGTATTCAAGGATTTAAGAAGTCCTCTCTTCCACTGTTGCCTTAGTAAGGCTTGGACTCAGCTGCTCTGAGGTATGATCTCAGATTTTCATGGAAACTACACAGAACACTCCCCAGTGAGTACGATATTTTCTTCAGGCATCAGTCTGGAGCTGTTAGAAAGTTTCTTCAAGATTAAAAGGATGAATTTCGACATTCACTTTTTGGCAACTAGACTATTGAAAAAGGGATACTTTAGCTTAAAATATGGGACGCTAACAGGAATCTGGTATAGTTTGGAAGGATGTGAATGGGTTCACTGAAATGAAAAAAGGCTTTTAAGAGTTGATTTGTTGAACGAGAACCTAGTATTCATGACAAGCAGTTTTCAGATATTAACGGGTAGGTGCCAAATATGTTACAAATGGAGAAGCATGGATTTCCCTCTGAATATTTTTGAGGTGGCATTACCCCTTTTATATGTAGTTAGGTGTGGTTGAAGGTTTTTTGCATGCTTGGGAGGAAATTTAGATATGTTAAATGTCAGCCATGAATAGCTAGCCATAAGAAGAGACAGAGACCAAGCTCAGTGTAAACAAAAAAGGAAATGGAAAAAGAAAAAGAAAAAAACCCAACCACCTTATTACATTATTATACTTAGAGTTCTTAGAGAAAGAAAGCATGGCACAACACTGAGGGCTAAATGAGAAAATTACCGGGATGGTCAGAAGGCAAAAGGTCTTAGAAGGCAAAAGGAATGAGGCCATAGTTTTTATTGAAGCTTCTGCTGGAAATATAAGGGCAGGCAGGGGAAACAGTTTAGGATTGGCAAGTATAGGTAATGTTGTCTGATTTTAATGGTCTCTAGGTGCCTGGTACCTAATTCTGAAATATTTAAAGCAGAGAAATATTTTCCTTAAGGGTGCACATACGAGATAGAGGAGGTCTGGGGCTAGATTGGTTATTTTTCATATCGAAAACATGCTTCTAGCTGAGCCCTTTGCTATCTTTCAAGATTTGGCTAGTCCTGGAAGAGCTAGTCCTTCCACAGTTAGACAGGTTTTTTAAGATGCCAGCACATGATAATATACAGAAAACTTAAAATATCTATATACAGGTTATCTGAAAGTCTTTGTCAAAGACCTTTCCTTGGACAGCACTTCTTCTTGATAAAATATTGCCTAATTTCACTTGGAAGTCTCTCCTTACAAGAACCCATGAGAGTCAAAAACTGCCTGGATTTTTGTGGTTTCTCCCCCAAACAATTCCCTATTGTCTTGAAATGTGCCACATCTACCAGCTGGTACCTTGCACAGAGTTATTCCTTCATCTTTTTACTTCTCTTCATATGGAGAACACAAGCAGGATCAACATCTCTTACAAAACTCACTCTCCCTTTTTTTTTTTTTTTTTTTTCACTGTGGAGATCCAAAGCTTCTGTCCACAGTATCTCCATGCATTGGCTGGATCTTCCCCCACTCCCATGTTCTAACTAACAAGACTGGGTAATAGTGAACCCAGTCTGTGGGTCAAGATATTTTCTGACTTGAAGAAAGCCTGAGTCTGAGGTCATGCAGATAAAATTTATTTTTTCATTTTCTTTCTCTTCTTTAAAAAAAAAAAAAAAACTCTAGTTTGGGAAGGAAATGGGAAAAAAACCTGAGATCCTTGAATAGCATAAAATGATAGTAGAGGAAAGGTTACTTGGTAGCGAATATAAACTGGGATCTTATAGTGTGAGTAAGTCAAATAACACATTACTTTAAGCAATAGAGTGAACACTGATGTTAAAATTAGATATTTGGAGGTGACATAAACATTAGTTTAAATCATATTAGTTAACATATATTGTTAATCATAAAATATCATTGTATTCATAATGTATATATTATCACAGCTTAATTGCCATTCCAAATATCCTACAATACAGTATTATGTATTTTGACCATGTGTCGCAATAGTTTTTATATATTTGATTAATTGACAAAGTAATATATACTTCTAAGTGATAAGTCTTTATTTTCTTAATTTTTTATTTATTTTTGAGAGAGAGAGAGAGAGAGAGAGAGAGAGAGAGAGAGGGAGAGAGAGAGGGACAACATGAGCAGGGGAGGGTCAGAGAGAGAGGGAAACACAGAATCTGAAGACAGACTCCAGGCTCTGAGCTAGCTGTCAGCACAAAGCCTGATGCAGGGGTTGAACTTACGAACCATGAGCTCATGATCTGAGCCAAAGTTAGACACTTAACCAACAGAGGCACCCATGTGTCCCCAGTGCTAAGCCTTTAATGTGCCACTCCTTTAGCATGCTCTGTTCCCAATATACACATTTTCTTCTTTCTCTCTCTCTTTGTGACACACACACACACACACACACAGTCTAGATCCATTATTTTTAAACACAATTTATCTATGGTTATTTTGTTTCGCTTTTTTTATTAAATTTTACTAAAATTTTATTTTAATTCCAATATACTTACCATATAGGGATATATTAGTTTCAGGTGTACAATATGGTGATTTAAATTTTATTTATTGCTAGCATATAGAAACACAATTGACTTTTGTTTATTTACCTTACATTCTATAATCTTACTAAACTCATTTATTAGTTCTTTTAGTGGTTCTTGTTTTGTTTTGCTTTTCCAGATTCCTTGGCTTTTCTATTTTGACAGTAATGCGATCATCAAATAATGGCAGTTTTACCTCTTCACTTTCATTCTGTATAGCACTAATTAACTGATTGATGAATTAATTTCTGCCTTATGGCACAGACAGTGTTGAAGTATTAAAAACAGACACCCTTGCTTCATTTTCAACCTTGGAATGCATTCAGTATTTCAACCTTAAGTATGATGTTTATTATCATGAATGGGTGATGAAACCTGCCAAATGCTTTGTCTCTATCCACAGAGATAGTCATGAGTTTTCTTATTTATTCTGCTAATATGGTGAAATACATTCATTGATGTTCAAGTGTTAAACCAACTTTGCCTTCTTGGAATAAACCCCCTAAGTTATGACATATTATTGCATATATTACTTGCTTTGCTAATATCTTATCAGTATTTGCATCTTGTTCTTGAAGGATATTGGTCTTTAGTTTTCTTTTACTTTGTAATGCTTGTCAGACAACTTAAGGGGGTTTGCTGTGGACCGTTTTTTGCAGTCCTACAGCTCAGTGAGTCCTTGCTCACCTGCTCCCAGTCTCTTCTCTCTTTATTGCTTAGTTTAGAATATTCTTGTTCATCCGTCTGGGTTCACAGATTCTTTCTTCTGCAGTGAACAATCTCCTATGAATCCCATGTGATGAATTTTATTTCAGATATTTTTTCTCTTCTGGGATTTCCATTTGGTCGTCGTCTTCTTCTTCTTCTTCTTCTTCTTCTTCTTCTTCTTCTTCTTCTTCTTTAGTTTCTATATTGTTTTTTTAAGTCTCAGCTTTTGTTTATTTGTTTTTTTTTAAGTAATAGGATTACACATTTTTATGCAAATCACCACATTGAATAGGAGATGGGATGTATACTTGGGTGAATGTTTTCAGTACTCACTTTATCAACTGCAGCTTCTTAATCATGAAATAATTATACTTTTGCAGCTGTGAGGAGAATGGAGGAGGGCACTTGTGGGGAAGAGCACTGGGTGTTATATGGAAACCAATTTGACAATAAATTATTTTAAAAAACAAAACAAAAACAACATATATATACATATACATATATATAAAAGTAAGATAATAAAAGGGTGTCTATGGTTATTTTTGGAATAAAGAATGTAGTTTAAAATTATATCTTTTTTCAACTTGCATAACCTATTGTTATAGAATATACACTAGGAAAAGATCCAAAAGTTAGAAAAAATTCATTCCTTAATAAAAGATATTTGAGGCACTAAGAGTGATTTACTCCTGTGAATACAAAGTAGAGTCCAGTATGAGTGTTTGTATAAGATAAAGTTATGTAGCCAATATTTTGATTAAAAAGTAATTTGTTATTTTATTAGGCAATTTTTAGATTGTTTGGTAATAGTCTTTGCTTTTTTAGTTCTTCACTGTATTTTTAAAAGAGGTTGTTGGGAACTCATCTGATACTATTAGTAAGTAAAGTATAAAATCCACAATGTGTCTAGGTGGGAAAGAACATGATGGCTAGTCAAGAAAAAATGATTGCTTGCCTGTATTAATATTTTAATATCCAGCCAATTATTGCAAAGATCTATAAGCACATTTCAGTTTTAATTTCTTAAATTATGTATTTATATATGAGTCAGACCTGTGTCTCTCATAAAAAAGGATTCTTTCATATATTAAAGAAAGCAGAAGTAGCTGATGCTGATCAAAGTTGTTGAGAGTTGTAGTTGATATCAGATATGATTTATTAATTATCCAGACATTTGTTTTTGTCTTGCTTAGCTGATAAGGTGCGATAAATTTAAGTTAATACACAACTAATTTTACTTTCCCCCTCCGAATTTTACTTATTTCTTTAGAATATTACTCATAACATATATTCATCTTTGATGAACATTTAGAAAGAAAAATCAATATCTCTGTTGCTCTGATTAGTTTTGGTTCCACATAAATAGATAATTATTCATTTTTAATGCCTCAGAGACTGCATATTTTTCTTCAAAAAATCTGGGTATATTTATGGTGACCAATACATTTTATAGAAATAAAGTTCTTCAGTAATTCTGTCACTAAAAAAGGAGAAGAGAAATAGTACAATATGATGATGATGACGATGATGATGATGATGATGATAATGATGATAAACAACTCATTCCTCAATATCCATGAACATTTCTAAAAATGCATATTTATGCTCTTCAAGTATAAAAAGTATGAAAATTGATTCCATTTAGTTCATGGGATTTGTAATAATGCTATTATATCTTTTTCCCCTCTAAGTTCAGAAATCATTTTCCCAGTGGAGTTATCTTTATTTATCAACATGAAGAATCAGTAATACAGTACAAAAATAAATGTTAAAGAATGAAAAAAAACTAGTAATGGATTCCTAACAATCTATTAATAGAATCAAAATGCCACCCTATCAGAAAAAAAAAAAAAAACAATGTTTGGTTTGACCAATATTTTAAGAAAAGTTTAGGTCACCACAGAATAATAGGAGCCAATATTAAGTCCTAAAATTTCAACCTACTCCATGAAGGCAACCAAAGACTGCCATGAAAATGAACCCAAAACCCCTGCTTGTGGAAAGTTCATGGCTATCCTTATTAGAAACTTAACACCCCAAACTATCCCATGAGAACAGAGACCTGAGTGCTTAAAGTTACCCATGCCTAAAACACGAACTTTTTCGCAGCATATCTGACTATAGCCCACTTGACCCTGATCCTCAATTTGTTAATCCCTAATATTGCAATCATTCAAAAAACCATTTAATTATAACAGCAGCTTCAAGTGTTAAATTTACCTAGATTTATTGAGCCCATTTTTATTTTCTGTCAGTTTATTAAATCACAAATGTATGTCTATGTACAATCTTAACAGTGAAGTCATTTAAATGGCAGAGAACAACTCAAATTAAATCAACTCATGGATGTTGTTTGCAAAGCAGTATATTGACCTCAGGACCTAAAGTAATATGATTATAAAGACTGTAAAGAAGATAGTTCAAAATAAAATACAAAGAAATCAAATTCTGAAAGTGGTTCTGTATGAACTATTATATTTACATCTCACATCCAGCCTAAAGACCTATGATAAAACTTTCACAGGTAGTGGAAATGTTACCTTATATATCAATATATCTGTTCAATGTCACAGTGACGATTAATATTGAACCTAGAATTAAAAATGATTCTGAGGTCTATATTCTTTCCTTTATCCCATGCGGCTTCTGACATATTACCTTTGGTGGGTCCTGTCTAAATACTGATTATTAATTAACCCACCAAAATTTTGCCTTTGGAGCCCTAGGAGCTACCATGTGAGATGATCATGGAGGCCAATCTCCAGAACTCCACTGATTTCATCCTCTTAGGCCTCATCACCCACCCTGCATTCCCTGGGCTTATCTTTGCAGTAGTCTTCTCCATTTTTTTGGTAGCTGTATCAGCCAATGTGGTCATGATTCTGCTCATCCATGTGGACTCTCGCCTCCATACACCCATGTACTTTTTACTCAGCCAGCTCTCCATCATGGACACTGTTTACATCTGCATTACTGTTCCCAAGATGCTGCAAGACCTTCTGTCCAAGGAAAAGATCATCTCCTTCTTCGGATGCGCACTTCAGATTTTCCTCTACCTGACGCTAATTGGAGGTGAATTTTTCCTGCTAGGTCTCATGGCCTATGACCGGTATGTGGCTGTATGCAAGCCCCTTCGGTACCCTCTCCTCATGAACCGCAGGATTTGCTTGTTCATGGTGGTGGGTTCTTGGGTTGGTGGCTCCTTAGATGGATTCATGCTGACCCCCTTCACTATGAGTTTCCCCTACTGTGGTTCCCGAGAAATTAATCACTTTTTCTGTGAGATCCCAGCTGTACTGAAACTGTCATGTGTTGACACGTCTCTCTATGAGACTCTGATGTATGCCTGCTGTGTGCTAATGCTACTCATTCCTATATCCGTCATCTCTGTTTCCTACACACGCATCTTGCTCACTGTCCATCGGATGAACTCTGCTGAGGGCCGGCGCAAAGCCTTTGCTACCTGCTCCTCCCATATTATGGTAGTAAGCATTTTCTATGGGGCAGCCTTCTACACCAATGTGCTGCCCCATTCCTACCACACACCAGAGAAAGACAAGGTTGTATCTGCCTTCTACACCATCCTCACCCCAATGCTCAATCCACTCATCTACAGCTTGAGGAATAAAGATGTGGCTACAGCTCTAAGAAGAGCGCTGAGTAGATGCCCCTCCTCCCAGCGAATCAGAGTGGCGGATTTGTTCAGAACTACTAGAGAGAGCTGAGCACAAATATCATTGGTGCTGTGGCCACTGGCACACACTCATACCAGAAAATATGTTTTTGACTATGAAAAAAAATTACTGCCATTTTAATAATCCTGGGTTTTCAGTAGGCAAAATCATCTCTTTGCAAGCATCATTTAGTAACAACAGCTGAAGCTTACAAGCATCAGAATTAGCCACTTGGCTAGTCTGAATTCACTGGAAAATACTTTCCAGAAAGCATTCTTTTCAAGTAACACTATAAATAACCCCAAGTAGGCCAAAAGCCTCCTTGAAGAGAACTGAATAAATATTTTCAGGTTACACATGTTGATATGTCTGTGCCTAAATTATTGACCAACTTTTGAACAGAAGTTGCAAGGAATAGTAACCATGTCCTTGAAGATTTGATATCAAACATTCAGTAAAAATTAAATATTTTCTAATCTTAATAATGTAGAAACTTTATTTATGAAAATTTTGTGGAGACTATTTCATTGTATTTTGGGTTCTGAGTTCTTGGTCACCTTTCATGAATGTTTGTATTCTCTAACCATCAAAATTAAACTACAGGTAGTTATCATGACTTTATTCACACAGAGTCTAATATGTGCCTGGAAATCAACATTTACTAGTTAATTAAAAGACTACATCTCTAATCAAGGTAGCAATATTGCTACAATATTTCAAAAACTTACATTCATTCCCTAAAATATGGTGTACATAAACATAGGATGAATAAATCAAGACATTTCATTAGCTAACTCAGTTCTCATGGTCAATTCTCCTATTTTCAACTTCTTAATCTGGTTTACTAGTAGACAAATATTTCTTCTTTTAATTAGCTTTTGGGTAATTGTGGTGTCTTTCTAGATTCCAGATTTTGATAGACTATTAACTAAGCAAAAACCATCCCCTGACCAAACTGTATTAATTGATTTACCTAATTTTAACTTCCTACTGAGTTATGATTCTAAAATATGACAAATAAAACAGAAGTTTTGATTCATCTGGTGTTTATTTTGCTTAGAAAATGTTGCACCCATGTTGTAGTGGTTTTGCAATTGACAAAGACTAATAAATGGTTACTTAGCCTTAAGTTAATCTAATAACAACACAGAGGAGAAAATGTTTTCTTCAAAGATGCTGATGCAATATGCTTTTCTGTTTTTCCTTTTAATGCTAATTTATTTTTGAGCGTGGATGGGGGAGAGGCAGAAAGAGAAGGAAACACAGAATCTAAAAGAGGCTCCAGGCCTCACAGAGACTGATGTGGGGCTCTGTCTCAAGAACTGTGAGATCATGACCTGAGCTGAAACCAGACGTTTAACCACTGAACCACCAAGGCACCCCCATCATTAATATGCGTTTCAAGGGGAAGGTTCCTAATAGTCTGATCATACCCTCATATCAAAAAAATAAATAAATAAAAAAGAAATGAAAGAATTTCTTGGACATATTAAATCTCTTCAAGTTGAGAAATTGACTAAAATTCATCAATGAAATATACTCAATGTTGTTTCAATTCAGTTTAATTCCCTTTTAATTCCCTTGAATCTTTGCATGATATTTTCTATTTTCTCCTTCTTCTTGTTTTTGCTAGCACCTATCCTAGTCTTTCCCTTCTCAAAATTTTTCATTTCAATTTCCATTTCCCCTCCTCTTTGGACATTTGTGCACCTCATTACTTGGAGTCCTGTCTGAAACTGGGTTCTTTATATTAATATATAATAAGGCTTTTGTCTTCACACTTTTGTACATTTAATAAATGTATTTCACACAGAATTTGATAAATATTCCTTTTTTAGTTTTTATGTCTTTATTTTATTTTGAGAGAGACAGAGGGAGAGAAGGGAAGGGGCATAAAGAGAGACGGAGACACAGAATCTGAAGCAGGCTCCAGGCTCTGAGCTGTTTGCACAGAGCCTGATCTGGGGCTCAAACCCACAGACTATAAGATCATGACCTGTGCCAAAGTCGGACACTTAACCAACTGAGTCAGCCAGGCACCCCTTGATAAATATTTCAAAATTATTTAAAAAGACCTGGTAAAGGAGGTATATTTAGAAAGAGTTTTTAGAAATGTCATAAAAGTACATGACTGTGGTAGGGAAAAAGGGGGACTTGCCTGATATTGTTAAGAGTCTATTTTCCACCATAGTGGTGGTTGCATGGGTTTGTTCACTTTGCAATAATTTATCAGTCTCACCACATCAGACATATGCACTTCTCCCTTGCATGCTGTACTTTAATACAATTTAAAAAAATTTTTTTAAATCACATAATATGTATTGTGGGTATCATTTCTTCTCACCCACAAAACTGGTTCTATTTTACTGGGAATGACCAAGGATTTTCCCCCAATAATCACACCAAATTCTTACATATGATCATTTGCGGTTATCAGTGTTTCCTGTTTCTTAAAAGTATACCTTGGGAATGAACACTATAATTTTAATTATTTAAATATATCAATTGTATTCTCATAAAATGTCAGGTACTATTTTATAAGTCTGTTCATTCATTTTGAGAGAGGGAGAGAGACCAAGCCTGAAAGACAGGGGGAGAAAGGAGGGAAGAGAGAATCCCCAAAAAATTCTGCATTATCAGTGCAGAGTCCCATGCAGAGCTTGAATTCACCATCCACAAGATCACAACTTGAGCCAAAATCAAGATTCAGACAATTAACTGGCTGAACCATCCAGGCACCCCTGTCAGAGACTGTTCTAAATTGTGAAGAAAGATGAAAAGAGGAAAAAAGAAACTTTCCCTATTTTTCTAAGAATATTAGCCAAATTATCTTGATTTTGATCTCCACAAAATCATGAGTTAACCTCATGGGAAATGAAAAAGCTGATATTCAGAGAAAATAGTTGCCTCTCTCAAGCAGGAGGCAAATGGGAGCTCCAGAACCATGTCTTCTGATTTTCAGTCTTGTGTTTTATGTCAAATCTTGCTATTAATTGATAGAAAATAAAGAAACATTTGGCAAAAATTATACAGCTCCCAACTTGTTAATCCTGAGAGTGACCTGGAAAAATGTTCTTCTGGGGTAACATGCCAGTAAAATCTATGTTGTGTGTTGGTTGCCATCTGCCCTGGTCCAACAAGGACATGATGTTCCTTGTTGAAAGGCAGTAAGACCCCTGTGAGCTCTTTCCATAGGAGAGGGATTTGGACATGAAAATAACTGAACCCTTGCTTCTGCATATTTAATTGTATAGTAAATTTTAAAAAGCATATTTACATAATATAAAAATAAAAATAGTAAATAGTACAAAGTCTACTTCTTGCATACTTTATTATAAATTCTTTATTGAATGGATGCTCAGGAAAATTTTGGACATAAAAGAGTGATTGAGAGGGGTGCCTGGGTGGGTCAGTTGGTTGAGCGTCTGGCTCTTGATTTTGGCACAAGTCATGACCTCATGGTTTGTGGGTTCGAGCCTTATATTGGGTTCTGTGCTGACAGCAAGAAGCCTCCTTGGGATTCTGTCTCTCCCTCTTTCTCTGCCCTATTCTTCTCCCTGGTTCCTCTCTTTCTCTCTCTAAAATAAATAAAATGAAATAAAAATTTTAAAAAGTCATCCAGAAAGTGAAAATATGTAGACAATTATTTATTTAGACAAGAATTTGGACCTCTGTTGCCTAGAAGGTGACAGTGCATCTTTGCAAAGTTAGATTACTTTGGACAAAGTGAAGTCCTGGTAAGTCTGGTCTGATAACAAAGTAAATACAAAGTGTCTGAACCATGGAAACTTTACTATATAGAAATGATTTACATGAGATAGGATGGTTATAATAATAATTAATTTTAGGATATTGAAATGTTATTTAATTAAAACAATAGGTGGATTCATAAGCATATAATGCCTAACCCAGATGGATTTTTTTTTTCCATTTGGGATTATGCTGGCTACTATGTTTTGTTAAACCAACATGCCTATCATGTCCTTGGCACATAGTTGCCAAACATCCCAATGAGTGTTTTTTTCAGGAGACCAGAGATACAAAGCTCAAAAAAATATTTATATATATGATTCTGCTATAATACTTTGGTTTTCACAAATAGCTAAGAATGTAGAGGTTATAAATAAATACCTAGAACATCAATTCTGATTATTCCACATTGCTTCATTCATGTTTTATTAGTTATTCAATTATATTGAATTTTATGCATCACATAAGGCAGGGACAGGAATCTTGATTTTGTTCCCTGATGCATCTCAAGCACAAAAAAAAAGTCCTGATATAACATATGTGTTAAGAACTTATTTAGTTGGGGACACATGGGTGGCTCAGTCAGTTAAATGTCTGACTCTTGATTTCAGCTCATGTCATGATTTCATGGTTCATGACTTTGAACCCCACATTGGACTCTGCACTTTCAGAGTTCAGAGTGCTTGGAAGTCTTTCTTTCTGTCTCTGCCACTCGCCCATTTGCATGCTCTCTGTCTCTCTATCTCCCTCAGAACAAATAAACTAAAAAAAAAAATGAAATTACTAGTTGAATGAATGAACAAATGCCATTTAATTTTAAAAGACAGCACATTAAAATATAAATATAAGGGAAAGAGAGTTGGGGAGAGAGAGGGATGCAAAACTTGAGAGACTACTGAATACTGAAAATGAACTGAGGGTTGAAGGGGAAGGTGGAGGGGAGAAAAGAGGTGGTGATGATGGAGGAGGGCACTTGTGGGGAAGAGCACTGGGTGTTGTATGGATACAAATTTGACAATAAACTATTTTTTAAAGCCAAAAAATATAAATATAATGTTTATGTAATTATTTTTCTGTTTTTCTTGTGAAACCTATGTTTGAAGAGTTGCAGTGGAGAGGTTCCTCAGTGGCTCAGTCAGTTGGGCTTCCGACTTCTGCTCAAGTCATGATCTCACAGTCCCTGTGTCAGGCTCTGCGCTGACAGCTCAGAGCCTGAAGCCTGCTTCAGATTCTGTTTCTCCCTCTCCTTGCCTTTCCTCAGTTTACACTCTGTCTCTCTCAAAAATAAATAAAGGTTTAAAAATGTTTTTAAGTTTAAAAAATGAAAAGTTGCACTGGAGACTGCTAAATATTCTTTTTTTTTTTTTTTTACTATATGTGTTGAACATAGCCCCTGCTTTCTTGATCCACAGTTGATAACATGAGATATATTTTACTATTGTAAAAGCCTAATTATTTTTATTAAAAATAATGATGTTTTGGTAGAAAAATTCACAGCGTGCTCCTGGGAGTTAAAAAACTTACACATCACAAGTTACAATCTGGGGACTTCATCTAGTAGAAAAAAAAAAAAGCCTCAAGAAGATTCTTTCCAACCCCATTAGAAAAATCTCTATCAGGCACAGTTAACTGATCCTTTTTGGAATCCAAATTCCAAGAAATAGATGCTTGAATTAACATATCACATCTAAAGAAAACACCAAACCCGTACTGAACTTACTCACCAACTGATGACCCAAAAGTAGACTTCCAGGAATTGAAGCAGATGACAGCTAAAGGAGACAGCTTTCCCAAGATGACAGGACCAGACCTGTATACCCTTATTTTGCTGCTACTTACATTGTTTTTTCCTTCTCTTAGAGAGACGGTGCTCTTCTCTACACCTTTCAGTCTATTACAAGAGGTAAAATCTCACCAAACCTCTGATCTGTTCACAATGTCAGACTGCTTGATATTTCCTAATTTCTCTTTCGCCCAAATGCCACTCTTAATTATACACATAAGCCTACAGAGGTTATCTATTAGGTGAAGTTATTACAACCAGAAGTCCTCAGACCTTGTTTCAACTTTTCATCAGTCTTAACTATATTAGCTCAATTAAACACTTTATAAAAAAAAATATCAGGCTCTTGGATGGCTCAGTCAGTCAAGTGTCCAACTTTAGTTCAGGTCATGATCTCATGGCTCTTGAGTTCAAGCCCTGTGACGGGCTCTGTTAGCACAGAGCTGTTAGCTCAGAACCTGGAGCCTGCTTCAGATTCTATGTCTCTCTCTCTCTCTCTCTCTCTCTCTGTCCTTCCCCTGCTCGTGCTCTGTCTTTCTCTCAGAATAAATACATTAAATTTTTAAAGAAAATTAAGAAAATATCAACAATGACTGCATTTTGTACTGTATACTCCATCTTATTAAAAATACAACAGTATTGACCTTGCTGATCTTTCCAAAAAAAAAAAAAAAACCCTCAACAAATTATTTGCTAAAAAAAAACACTTTTTGAAGGCAGTACAAAGCCTTTTGTGATAACAGGTAAAATGTTGTTGATCAACCAATAAACCTTAACAGGTAAATTTACTCCCAGTTTAAATATTTGGTAATAACTGATGTAAATTTTGTTTACCTCCTTAAATCTGTTTTGTTGTACTGATATATTTATCAAGAACCTTAGAGACTTAATAATTCAACATTATTAACAATTTCCTAATGACCTAGATTAGTATGCTTATTGTCCATGAGGTTTTGAGCTATTGGCATTGCCGATTGTTCTTCTTATGTTCATTACCTTCCCAAGAAAGGTCTACTTAATTAGCTGATGGTTTTGGAATATCAGCTCACTTGTGGGGAGAAGCACTGGGTGTTATGTGGAAACCAATTTGAAAATAAAATATTTAAAAATAAATAAAAAAGCAAAATTTAAAATTACCTCTGTGCTAGAGGCTATTATGCTAAGTGAAATGAGTCAGTCAGAGAAAGACAAATATATATTTTCATTCATATGTAAAATTTAAGAAATAAAATAAATGAGCACAGGGAAAAAAGAGAGAGAGAAAGACTGAGAGAGGCAAATAAAGAAACGAACTCTTAACTACAGAAAAACTGATGCTTACTAGAGGAGAGGTGGATGTGGTAGGGTTAAATAGGTTAGTGCACTTGTGATGAACACAGGATGTTGTATGGAAGTGTTGAATCACTATATTCTACACCTAAAACTAATACTACACAGTATGTTAACTAACTTGAATTCAAATAAAAAATTTTAAAATATATCTATGGCTTATATCAGATTTCTACTGGAGATTACTTCCCTTTTCCCAGAAAAGGCTCCAAATATCTCTCCTGTTGAGTCACCCAGAATTAAATACACCCCAAATTATAAAGAACTGAACAAAAATTAAGTGTGACAGTAAATTAGAAAAAAATTAATGACGTTACCTTTCTATGGATTCACCTACCTGTAAATAGTAATAAGAATACAATAACAATAGGATGTTTACTGCTGAGTGATTCATATATACTGTTTAATTTACTCTATTGAACAACTTTCAGAAATGCTACACCACTGACTTATATATTTTACTGATGAAAAAAATGAGACTTGAGGTTAAGAGACATTCTCAAGAGCACATTACCTTACTTAGCCAGTAGCAGAATTATTGCTCTATTATTTTTTCAATAAGCTTAATAGAGATCAATTTATCAGTTTCAAAAATATTTTCTGAGGCACACTGTGTGGATCAAAATTTTAAATTTTGAAGGGACCTACAAGAATATATAAGCCCCTGCCTTCAACAGTACTAGAACTGAAGCACATCAAAAACTGCTATAATATGTCTAACTGTAGGCACACTTTAAGAATGGTTTTGATTAAAACCTCTAGGGTTTTGACTTCCCCTGGCCTGGTGTATGATTGAAAACATGAAAGGAGCCGGACATAGTGAGAAGAGAACAATGGAAGCTAAAGTCAAGTGGCTGGTTCATGAGAAGTTCATATCGGGCCCCTCTGTATTTCACCAAAACCAAGTCACAACAGATAGCTCTGTAACCGTGAACAGGAAACTCAAGCCAGATTTTTATTAATGGTATCCACATTATATTTTTAAATATTTTTTTGCTTTCTCATTCTTGAAATATTGGTACTTTACATCAAGGTTTTCACCGGCTGTTTCCTAATGTGGGTCCTTGTTCTGTTTCTACCTTTTTTTTCTCCACTGTGTTAAAACACTGGGGAAATTAAAAGCAAACACTAAGAGGCAATCCAAAAGATGGAGAGAGAGAAAGAGAGAGGGAGAGGGAGAGAGGGAGAGAGAGAGAGAGAGATTCTCACTCAGCCCTGCCCATCAGAAGGTAAATAAGAACAAGCTTCTTAGAGGGCTCTGCTTATTACTTCACTATAAATTCAGAGGTTAGTCGATGGCTAATATAGACCAAATGCAATGAGTAGTATTGGTCCAAGGGGAACATTAAAGCCCACGAGAGACCAATGGGCACACAAATCTCCCTTTCAGGGCACAGGTGTCCCCAGCCCTGACCATGAATATTCTTGGCACTGAAACTCGCTAATGAGACCCTAGAGAACTCCCCAGCATCCTGCACAAAGGGAAAGGGAGATTTCTGCATCTCCAAAACCCTTCATATCATAAATTCATCTTCCTCTCATTCTACCAGTGTTGACTCATGACCCGAATTAAAAAAAAATTATAAAGCAGTAAAACAACATAAACGAGTATTGGGAATGAGAAAATGAAAAGGAGTCAAATGGGATGCTCCATGTCCCTAAGTAACAACTACTTATATGTCTATGCGTATTTTTAATCTTAGTATACATTCCGTTTTGTTTATATATATAATAGTGTTAGATGCTATTAAGTATGCCTTTTCTACATAAATGTGAAGTCTTGTTATAGTTGAATGATGTAACTTGCATTTACTTATAGAATATATATATTTCTAGAACTAATTTTGGAATTTCATTGTCATGACCCTTGCCCTTTCTTATTTTCTATTTTGGAGATTTCTCACATTATAATATAATGATAAGGGCATTGTTTTATGGATAATATTTATTGCTATGATTTTCCCTAACATATTACTTGCAATTATTAAGTGTTTAAAATATTATGTGGTTAAGACATTTATTTTATCCCTTTGAACTCTGAGTTTTGTTTGGAAATTATTCCTCATAGTTTCATAATCACAGGTCAGTGACTAACATGTATTTTTATTTTAATCCAGCTACCATCATTTTAAAATGTGTAATATTCTAATTAATATAAGATGTATTTTGATTTTTTGTTGAAAACTTTAGGACTTTGGTTTCTACTTACTCAACTAAACAAATAAATTCGAAGGTGAATGAAGAACAGGGATAACTTCATAAAGGTCCGCTATTTATTTCTGTTGATTCAGGCAGAGAACACATCATCATAGGTGAAATCAAATTTCACTCATGTTGCATATGGAAATGTTAATATGAAAAATGGATAGTGAAATACAGGTCAGCCTTAGATTAGTCCCAAGCAAAATTATAATAGCACTTACAATTAAATTTTTTAAATCTTACCCTGTGCTTTGCTTTCCATACCTATTCTCCCCAAGAATAACAGATCCAATAGCAGGTGGCTACGTTTTTTTTCCTTATTTGTCTTTTTTATTTTGTTAGTCCATCAAATGATGCTTTATGTCAAATATTGGCGCAATGCTCACTGGCCACCTAATTCAGATTTTTGAGGATGCTAAAAGGATAAACCATACGAAATATGAGGATAACTGGCATAAAATGGGAAAGAACCTGGGCAAACATGGAGAAAAGATGACCCTCACTGTAAGTTATTTAATTCTATGTATAATCGAATCCATATGTTTCTTCCCAGAGGGCCTCTTTTATAAAACCTCAATTTCAATTTTGGAATAAAATCTTTTCTAAGTAAGTAATGAAGATAAGTAGTGCGCTTGTTGTAATGAGCACCCAGTATTGTATATGTGTGAAATAACTAAATTGTATACCTGAAATTAATATTACATTGAATATTAATTAACTGGAATTTAAATAGAAAACTTAAAAAGTAAAATAAGATAATTTGGAGAATCTTTATTTGGAA
>NC_043705.1:4157880-4169359 GCF_006229205.1 Suricata suricatta
ATTTTGGAATAAAATCTTTTCTAAGTAAGTAATGAAGATAAGTAGTGCGCTTGTTGTAATGAGCACCCAGTATTGTATATGTGTGAAATAACTAAATTGTATACCTGAAATTAATATTACATTGAATATTAATTAACTGGAATTTAAATAGAAAACTTAAAAAGTAAAATAAGATAATTTGGAGAATCTTTATTTGGAATTATCAATATTATGGTCACTCAATATGCTGAAATAATAAATATGACATATTCATCTGAACATCCAGATGGCTTCTTAAAGTTCCCAGATGAGGAAACTGCCTAGAAGTCATTTCCTGACTGCCTCCTTGTTCTCAGGGGTGGCCTAACCATAGTTAACAGTGACTCCTTAAAATAACAGAGATTAAAAATCACTGCAACATGTGACATGACTTTCTGGAACAAGTCCACCCAGGGGCACAGTACTAAATAAATCTAGAAATGATCAGTAATATTTTTAAAGAACAATCTTGATCAAAAGGGAAAATGACACTCATGTCAGGAGCTTTTGAAATAGATACAGGAGGCCTTTAAGGAAGTAGTCCTTAGGTTCATCCTCACTGGATGAAACCATTAGCTAACTGAGCCAAACTGCAAAGATTGTAAGGACTCTCCCTAAACACCTGTAACTTGCTGTGGCAAGAGACTTTTCTTAGTGATAAGCAAACAATTATGTTCAGCCAAGATTAGTTTTCTGCCTCCAACACCAATCACAATTCTTTATAAATAATGCACACAAGCATTCCCTTTTGTCTTTTACAAAAACCTTGACTTTTGCTCCTTAGGGAGACACAATTTGGGTTGCTACCTAAATCTTTGCTTCCTAATTGCAATTCTGAGATCCTAAATAAATATTTTTATTTATTTCAAGTCTGCCTCTTTTCTCAGTTGATAGCAATAAAGTGTTTTTGAAGGTGTATAAATTTTTAGATGTATTGCTATTGCACACTTAATAGACTATGATATAAAGTAAGCATGATTTTTATGTGTATTGGAAAACAAAAAAATACTGCACTCACTTTTTTTCAGCAATATGTGTTTTTTTTATTTTTTTTAAACATTTATTTTTGAGAGACAGAGAGAGACCGATCATGAGCAGGGGAGGGGCAGAAAGAGAGGGACACGCAGAATCAGAAGCATGCTCCAGGCTCTGAGCTAGCTGTCAGCACAGAGCCCGATGCGGGGCTCGGTCCCACAAACCCTGAGTCTGCCGCTTAACCGACTGAGCCACCCAGGCACCCCTGGCAATATGTCTTTTTCGAAGTGGTGTAGAATTGAACCCGGAATGTGCCTGCAAAACTCAATTGAAGTTTTAATTGTGGCTTTGTTATTTTTTGTAAAGTAGCCTTCAGTATGTTTCCTAACTTCTCAGTATCAGTCTCAAAAAGAGGAAAAAGTTAATCAAAAATCAAGGAGAGGGAAGGGATTTTTCGAATAGAGATTTTCTGAGTCTGTTGCTCCTTAAGGTAAATAATGTTTGCCCTTCGTCATTTGTATGCCTAGCATTCTTCTGTGTATTCTCAGGGCACAGACCTCACCATGAGTCTCCCTTGATTCATTAAGTAGCTTATAACTAAGGTAGTAAATGCATAGCCATTTTGTGATTATATCTGAGATTTCTATATTTCTCCCCTTTATGCCTTGGCTTGCTGGTCTGTTTCACAGTCAGAAGAAATATATGAATAAATAAAAATCCTAAAAGGGTTATTTTCAGATCTATATCTCCAATAGGTATTACTATGGACCAACTTGGCATTAGCTTTTAGCCACCCTCCTTGTGGGTTAATTAATAACAATACATTATCCTCAAACAATACTGTATGTCCTTGGTGTATTACTCGAACCAGTGTGTATCCTGAGGAGATAAAAACAATGAAAAACAACAGAATGGTAGTATAGGTGACTTTAAGGGATTAATGTTGATTTTCTTTTTCTTTTCTCATTAAACATTCTCTTCCTTTGGCAGGTATTTGTCTATCCTTATTGTTAGAGGCATTTTGTGTTTAAGAAGACAGATAGGTTGAGTCACAACCTATTAAGAGCACTTACAGCCTTGGACAAATTCTTAACATCTTTGTGCCTTGTCTTCTGTGTGTGTATGTATGGGGGAGAGGATCAGGTATATTAATATGAGTGGAGCTCTTTCCTGGCTCGTAGCTTTTGTGTTAGTTATTATCATTAGCACCTTTTCCATCATTATTGTCCCCAGCACCCAGGACACATTCTGGATCAAGGGTTCAGTCTTGAGAGTCAGATACCCAAATGCAAGTCTTATGGGATAAGGGCAGTTTACTATCTTCAGGTCCCTGGATTTTTCATAGAAAAAAATTGGCTCCCCATTAAACCTTCCTCATTGTATGCAGGGAGGTTTGGTGGGAGCACTGATAATCTTAGTTACCTCTCACTAACAGTCCTGAGGTGTGAACTCTCATAGCCCATTGCAGATTTTTCTGCTGCTGCTTTTCCCACCAGACACGGGGCTTACCTGTCTTGTCTCATTGTATACTGTTTTACTATAAAAACAACTAAGAAGATGCAATAAAATATTTTCGTTCTTATTTTTTCTATGTACATTTCTGTAACTATCAATTTAATAGTGGTTTATTGTTTTAAATATCTTTCTTTTCTTTTTTACTTTTTTATTTTATTATTTTTATTTATTTTTTACTTTTTAATAGTTTATTGTCAAATTGGTTTCCATGTAACACCCAGTGCTCTTCCCCACAAGTGCCCTCCTCCATCACCACCACCTCCCTTTCCCCTCCACTTCCCTTCAACCCTCAGTTCATTTTCAGTATTCAATAGTCTCTCAGGTTTTGCGTCCCTCTCTCTCCCCAACTTTCTTTCCCTCTTCCCCTTCCCATGGTCCTCCATTAGGTTTCTCCTGTTAGACCTGTGAGTGCAAACATATGGTATCTGTCCTCCACTTGATTTATTTTGCTTAGCATGACACCCTCAAGGTCCATCCACCTTGCTACAAATGGCCATATATATATCTTTCTAAGGCAATTTCTCTCCTTTCATGTTGTGAATCTAAAAGGAAGCTAGTTACCCAAAGTTTCAGAACATAGAGAAAGAAAATGTTTGAAATATTTATTTATAGCTATTTTCTATAAAATTTTCTTTGAATGCTTAATATGATTTTATTTGTTTACCATTCTAGCATATGTATTTAAGACATTGTTAAACATTCTTTATAATTTAAAAATAAATGCACATTATGTTATTCCAAGACAGAGGTTATCTCATTAAGTTGTCATTAAGGGATTTCTCCTATAATATGAACATTCAAAATTGAGAATAATTTGTCTTGACTAATATGTTTTATTAAGCACAATATTTGTTACCACCAGAATCCTGCTAAAGAACTACAGTTCAATGAGGTCTGTGAGGTGCACGTGCACAGATATTACATACTATACTAGGGGCTAGATTATTGCATAGTGGAGAAAAAATTTTTCTTCACATGGCTTATAATACAGTATGGGTGCAGTCTGTGAGTTTTACTCCTTAAGGCAAAGGAAGTCCCACCTTTGTCATCTAGTTCTTTAGTATTCTTTTGGGAGTACATAGGGACATAAATGGTATAAGTTTGACTACCAATGATGTGGATTTAGCTCCTTTCCCTTCTGGCCTCTGCACACATATGCACATATTCACCCATCATCTAAAATGTTATAGCTCCATTCACTTTGTCAAACTAAAATTCAGCATTTATATTATTAAGGTAGTAGACATGTTGACAAGTGAGTCATTAGCACTGTAGTTGCATTTCCTTAGGGAGGAAAAGACACACTTTTTTTCTTCCTGGAATTCATTAGATCTTATCTTGGTTAGTGAATTTTGATTTGCTTCACTGCCATATGTATATATTTACTCTTGATTATTCCTTAAAAATTGTGACTACTCCAGAGTTCTCCCAATTTTATCTAGAACCTCTCCAACCTCCATCTCCCTACTCCCACTCAGACCACCATTCTACAATGTCCATCTTCCTGTTCCCACTCAGACCACCATTTTATTTTTTTATTTTTAATTTTTTTATTGTTTATTTTTGAGAGAGAGAGAGAGACAGTATAAGCAAGAGAGGAGCAGAGAGGGGGAAGACACAGAATCTGGAGCAGGCTCCAGCCTCTGAGCTGTCAGCACAGAGCCTGACGTGGGACTCAAACTCACTGACTGCCAGATCATGACCTGAGCTGAAGTCAGACTCTGAACCAACTAACCACCCAGGTGCTCAGATCACCCTTCTACAGCCGCTGTCTTCCTGCTCCCACTCAGGCCACTTGCCCTTGCTTACCTGCACAGAGCTCCTTCTGCATCCTCCTCACCATCTACCCACTTCCCTGGATTCCTTGTTCTCTCAATCCTATATTTTCCTCTTTCGTGATTTTTCTCTCATTTTATTGGAACAATTTTTTCCTATTCAAAATTTCTATTATTTGCTTTTTGTTTTCTCAGATTAAACTTCTAACCGTATTTTCTTTTTTTTTCCCATAATATTTTATTGTCAAATTGTTTTCCATACAACACCCAGTGCTCTTCCCCTCAAGTGCCCACCACCATCACCACCACCTGTCTTCCCCCCTCCCCCCTCCCCCCAACCCTCAGTTCATTCTCAGCTTTCAATAGTCTCTCAAGTTCTGCATCCCTCTCTCTCCCCAACTCTCTCTCCCTCCTCCGTTCCCCCTGGTTCTCCATTAGATCTCTCCTGTTTTCCTGTTAGACCTATGAGTGCAAACATATGGTTTCTGTCCTTCTCTGCCTGGCTTACTTCACTCAGCATGACACCCTCAAGGTCCATCCTCTCTTTAAACTTGCCATTTAGTTCTGCATCGTTGTCTCCACTACTATAATTTAAACATTATGTTATTATATTTTATAATTATAGTCTTTTATTCCTCAAATGCTTTTTTTTATAAATTCAGATTCTAGCTAATGCCTATTATCTTTCTGAGCATAGTAGTCACTGTTCCTTTTTTAATTTATTTTGAGTTACTTTGTTCACTGCATTTCCTATGTTCTTATTTCCCCCCTACTTATTTGTTTTGATTTCTGCTTGTTTGTTTTTAATTTTAGAAAATCTCCTCAAAAGGGTAGTGATCACTGGCTCTCTGCTTATGGGAAGGCGTCTGGGCCAGAGTAAGTCTTAATAACTGGCAGCTTCACTAACCTAAGATTTCAGTGATACACTGATTTGGCCAGTGTGTCTGAGTTTGTCTGTCTGTCTGTTTGTTTGTTTGTTTTGCAATGATGTGTTTCTCATGAGAGGAGTCTCTCTTAGGACTTCCAGCATTTGCAGAACTAAAAAGGGCAAAGGAGCTGGAGTTTCTCACAACTTGACATGTCAATGTTCCATTATACACCTATATCATGCCTGTTTTCCCAAAGCCAGATCCCTTGGCTTTCACATCACCATTAAGTAAAGTACTAGTGCTGTGCTAAGCAAGGATAGAGCAGTTTTCCAACTTGATGATGTAAGAACTTTTGGAGGTTGACAGGTCTTTATCAAAGCCTCTGTTCGGTTTTACGTTTACTGCTTAGGGACAGCTGGTTACTCCAAATTTAAGCTACTGGGCGGGGGGGGGGGGCTTCTGAAGGGCTTTAACTTGTTTCTGATTGCCAGCTTAGCTTTCAGCATTCTAGTTGTAACAGATCAATTATCAGCCGTTCTGCTTTCCTGCTTCTAAAATTTGATTGTGTCTTCTTTCCGAATCTTTTGTTCCTTGTATACATATGCTTCAAACATAATTGTTCTTTAAATGAGTGACAAAAAGTATGCATTCATTTTTTCTGAAAGTATCTTCTTCTAAATTTAGTTTTTCTTTTAAAATATTTTTAAATAGTAACTATTTACTAGTGTGCAGACATGATTCAATATGCATTAAAATGGTTAAACGATCATGCTAGCCAAAATAATTAAAATCCCATATCCTAAAAAAGTTTAATTTTTATTGATGATCATATCATCTGAAATTTCACTTGACAAATGTATGGTATTCAGTATGGTAATGTTATATAATCATAATCGTTACCATAATCATAAATTAGATTACTAGGCTATTGAAACCTCAAAACTAGAAAGTTTTACTCTTGACTAATATATCTCCAACTTTCCCCAGCCCTGCACCTTTCAAATCCACTGATTTGAATGCATTTGACTTTTAAATTATACATAGAAGTTAGAACATGCAGAATTTCCCTTCTGTGTCTGGTTTAGAACAATCTTCTCATGTTGTTGCAAATGACATGATCTCTTTCACGTTTAAGGCTGAATAATAATCATAGTATATATCACAGGATATTACATTGTTTCCTTATATTGGCTATTGTGAATGATGCTATGTGGATTTATTGCTGGACTGTCTAGTCTGTTTCATTGTGTATGTGTCTCTTTTTTTGCCATTACCATAATATTTTGATTACTAAACCTTTGTAATATATCTTGTGATATATTATATATTGTGATAATTCCAGCTTGTTCCCTTTTTAATATTGATTTTTTAAAAGATTACTTTCACTATTCAGGGTTCTCTGTGGTTCCATGCAAATTCCAGTATTGTTTATTCTAGGTCTGTGAAAAATTCTGTTGGTGTTTTGATTGGAATTACATTAAATATGTAGATTGCTTTGGGCAGTATAGACATTTTAACAATTGTTCTTTCAATTAGTGAGTATGGAATATCTTTCCATTTCTTTGTGCCCTCTTCAACTTTTTTTAATGGATGTTTTACTATTTTCAGAGTATAAGGCTTTCACCTCTTTGGTTAGGTTTATTCTTAGCTGTCTTACTGTTTTGGGCACAACTATATATGGTATTTATTGCTTTCCTAACTTCTCTTTCTCCTGCTTCATTAGTGTATAGAAATGCAACATATTTCTCCACATTGATTTTATATCTTAAGAATTTACTGAATTCATTAATCAGTTCTAGTAAATTTTCTTTGGGGGGGGGGTGTTCAGGTTTTCTTCATATGATGCCCTGTCATTTGTAAATAGTGAAAATTTTATTTCTTTCTTACTAATTTGGATACCTTTTTCTTTTACTTGTCTGATTGCTATGACAAGAACTTCTTATATAATGCTTGATAAAAGTGCTGATTTGGACATTCTAGTCTTATTTGTGATCTTAGAAGAAAAGTTCTCAGTCTTTCATCATTGAGTATGATGTTAGCTGTGGGCTTTTCATATATGGCCTTTATTATACTGAGATTGTTCCCTGGAATGTAATTTGTTGAGAGTTTTTATCATGAATGGATGCTGTACCTTACCAAATGTTTTTATTTCTGCATCGGTTAAGATTATTTAATTATTTTAATCCTCTCTCTTTTGTTAACATAACATATTGTATTAATTAATTGGCAAAATATTGAACTGTTGCATCATTGGAATAAATCCTGTATGGTTCCACCTAATGATTTTTTAAGGTGTTGTTGGATTTGGCTTGCTGATATTTTGTTAAGAATTTTTGCATCTGTTTCTAACAGAGATATTGGCCTGTAGTTTTTGCATAGTGTCTTTATCTGGTTTTGGTAAGGCCAGCCTATAAAATGAATTTGCAAGCATCTTTGCCTCTTCTATTTTTTTAAATACTTCAAGAAGAATACGTATTAACTCTTCTTTAAAAGTTTCTTAATATTCAGAGGCACCTGGGTGGCTAGGTCATGTAGGCATTCAACTTTGGTTCAGATAACCATCTCACAATTTGTAAGTTCGAGCCCCTCATTGGGCTCTTTGCTGTCAGCATGGAGCCCACTTCAGATCCTCTGTCCCCCTTTCTCTGTCCCAAACGTGTGTGCTCTCAATCTCTCTAAAATAAGTAAACATTTAATTTAAAAAAATTCTTAAAATTCACCTGTGAAGTCATTTTGTTGAGGGTTCTTTATGCGTCTTGTACCTGAAAGTCTATTTCGTTCCCCAGATTAGAAACATTTTAAGCTCTTATTTTTTCAAATACATTTTCTTCACCACTGCCCCCACCCACTTATCCATGTCTGATACCTGTAATGCCAATGATATTGTAGTTGATGATCTTGCTGAGTTCTCTTAACCTCTTCTCATGTTTTATTATTCCTTTTTCTTATTGCTGCTAAGATTGTTTTCTTAACAGAATCTTCCTGTCCTCCAGGTCCCTGATCTTTTCTTCTGCCTCCTCTAGCCTATTATTTATTCTCTCTAGTGTATTTTCTATTTCAGTTATTCATTTTTTTCCTCTTATTGTTTCTTCTTTATATTTCCTGTCTTTTTGTTAAAAGTCTCCGTGAGATCCTCCACTCTTTTCTGAAGGCCACTGAGTATCATTATGACCATTTCTTTAATTTTTTTAATCAGGCATATTGTTTTTCTGGTTTCATTTAGCTCTTTTGCTATATTTTTTGTTCTGATCTTTCATTTGCATCATATTCCTCTGTCTCCTCATTTTGTCTGACTCTATGCTTTTTTATACATGAGGAAAATAAGTTAAGTCTCTTCATCTTGGGTTATTTTAAGAGTTACTGTATGGATGTATCTGTTATATTGGTGTGTTCATGGGATGTAAGCTCAGGATCTATCTTCTGACCATGGGATACTATTTTTTAAATTTCTGAGACATTCATTGTAATATCACTTCTTCCAATTTTAAATTTGTTTTAGTCTCTTTTCTTTTTTATTGGTTTCAATAAAGGCTTGTTTATTTTATGCTTTCAATAAACAATTCTTAACTTTGATTTTTATATTTTCTATTCTTTATTTTATTTTTTGTCATTTATTTAATATTTATTCCCCTTCAACAAGTTTGTGTTTAATTTATCCTCATTTTTTCTACTTACTGGAGATGAAAATAATTTATTTTAAATTTTTCTCTTTTTATCAGAGGCATTAATACAACTTTGTTGCATATGATAAGTTTTGATAACTTTTGTTTTTGTTTTTGTCTCTATTAAATTAATTGAAACTCTTTTCTGATTTCTTTTTGACACAATTATTGTTAAAGAGAATTACTTCATTTTCACATGTTTTTTAATTTGTCTATTATGTTACTTTTATTGATTTTTAATGTCATTCCATTGATGTCAGAGAAGACACTAGGTAAGAGGCACCTGAGTGGCTCAGTCAGTTAAGCATCTGACTTTCGCTCAGGTCATGATCTCATCACGCTTTGTGAGTCCGAGCTTCATGTCAGGCTCTGTGCTGACAGCTCAGAGCCTGGAGCCTGCTTCAGATTCTGTGTCTCCCTCTCTCTCTGTCCCTCCCCTACTCTCACTCCCTCTCTCCCAAAAGTAAATAAAGTATTTTTAAATTTTTTAAAAAGAGAAGACACTTGGAAAGATTTAGATTTTCTTACATTTTTAACATCAGTTTTGTTGTGTTAAGATCTAAAGAAGAATGGAAATAGCTAAAAGTGATTAAGAACTTAAAAAGAGATTTAAAATTTGGGAAATAAATCAGGAAAAAAGTAAAATATCAAAAATCTAATGATAGTTTTGAAAACCAACAAAAATTTCAAATAAATCATATTTATGATGCTTGAAAAATATAACTATAAACGAATAAAATGAAAATAATACTCATATGTATTCATCAAAATATTTTCTATAGCAAAATATAATGTATCTTGCCAAAATATGTAACTATAATTATACAAGTGAGAATTTTTAGGAAATATGCGAAAAACATTTTCTCATATATATTTATATATAGACATATTAAAGTGAACTTGGTTTTTGGGAACGGGACCATGCACCGCATTTCCACCGAGCATCTCACTCCCTGCACTGGCTGCGCAAATCCCGCATCACAGGTGCCCACAGGAAAAAATAGGGCCCACACCTACACGACCCCCGACAGGGAGTAGGCAGTGGATGGAGGCCTGGGTGCACTCCTAGGCTGCTGGAGCTCCCAGCTCATTTCCAGGAGCACACACAGCACCTTGAGCAACAGCTATCAGAAGCCAAGAAAGACTCAATTTTTTTTTCCTTCCTTTCCCCCATTGCAATCGGGATCCTGGCTGGGGGTGGGGACTATGCAATTGAGTCTGTGAAGGTGTGCACTTCACCTCCTGCTGCTCATTTCGCCTCAGGCAAGGGCAGCTGAAATCCCTGCCTGAGCCAAGACAAACTGATTCCTCCCCCTAAGAAGCCAGCCACCAAAACAAATACATTTCATCTGCAATAGCACAAACCTGCAGGGACTGGAACTTTGAACCGAGGCAGGCCTGGAAAATACAACTCGGCTCAACTGCGGCCCAAGGAGATCAGACTCATTAGAGTGGCCAACTGTGCTTAGTTTAGCGGAGCTTGGCTTGCCATCATTCTAATCTCCATAGACACCAAGGCAGAGCCTCTGAGAGCAGCCTCCAAGACCTACCACATCAAACCACACCTATCCACGAGGGGGAGCTGCTGCTTTTTTTTTTTTAATATAAAAAATTTTTCTTCACCTTTTTCGTACTTATTTCTTTGTCATTATTACCTTTTTTTCCTTTTTCTTTACTTAATTCTTTTAAATTTTTACTCTTTATTTTCCTTTCTCCTTTGTCACATAATTGTTCAACTTCTTGCAACCCAGATATAGTCTCTTGTATCTCATCCTTACCTCTCCCCTCAACTGGTCATACACTTTTAAACTGTCTACTGTCCTTTGTTGTCTCCGACCCCCTTTTATATTTTTTTATTTTTTTTCTTCTTACTCTTTTTATTTTCTCCTCTTCTTTTCGTCTCTTTCCTTCCCATTTTCTTTCTTTTCTTTCCTCCTTTTAATGTGTTTCATTGTTTGATTTGTCTGTGTGCATGTGTGCTTCTGTTCCCTCTGTGTTTGTCTGTCTGTTTTCCTTCTTAGGACTACACCAAGAAGCAAGCCAAAGTGTGCAAGAAGGCAAGTCCCAAATATTGCAGAGTAGGGAAATAAAATACTCACAGGCACAACAAGAGAAACCGAGAGACACCATTAAGAGAACATTTCCTGAAACGACAGGCCCTGAACAGTCAATAAGCCTCCTTTAACAGAGAAATGTTAATAGGTGCACAGTGCATAACGAGCTTTCTAAAAGTGACAAGACACAGATACTGGCAAAAATGACAAAACGAAGAAACTCTCCCCTGAAGAACTTCCAGAAGGAAGTCACAGCCACAGAACTGCTCAAGGCAGACCTAGACAACATAGCAGATCAAGAATTTAAAAAGCTTGTCATAAGATTAATCGCTGGGGTTGAGAAAAGCATCAAAGAATCAACGGATGAGTTAAAAAAGGCTATAGGTGAGGTGAATAACAAACTGGAGGCAGCCACCTCAAGGATTGACGAGGCAGAGAGAAGAATAGGTGAATTAGAAGATATAGTTCTAGCAAAAGAGGAAGCTGAAAAAAAGAGAGAGAAATTAATCCAGGAACAGGAAAGGAGAATTCGAGATCTGAGTGATACAATCAAACGGGACAACATCCGGCTCATAGGAATTCCTGAAGAGGAAGACAGAGAGAAAGGGCCT
>NC_043705.1:4169459-4190302 GCF_006229205.1 Suricata suricatta
AGAAACAATCTTATTGACAAAAATGTGCTAATTGCAGGGGACTTTAATACTCCACTGACAGCAATGGATAGATCAACCAGACAGAAAATCACCAAGTAAACAATGGACCTGAATGACACATTGGAACAGATGGAACTCATAGATATATTTAGAACTCTGCATCCTAAAGATAAGAAATTCACCTTCTTTTCGAGTGCACATGGCACATTCTCCAAGATAGACCACATACTGGGACAAAAAGCAGCCCTCCATAAGTATAAACAAATAGAGATCATACCATGCACACTTTCAGATCACAGTGCTATGAAACTTGAAATTAACCACAGGAAAAAGTCTGGAAAACCTCCAAAAATGTGGAGGTTAAAAACCACCCTAGTAAAGAATGATTGCATTAACCAGGCAATTAGAGAAGAAATTAAAAAATATATGGAAACCAACGAAAACAAAAATACAAAAATCCAAAATCTCTGGGACGCAGACAAGGCAGTCCTAAGAGGAAAGTATATTGCAATCCAGGCCAATCTCAACAATCTAGAAAGAGCACAAATTCAAAATCTAACAAAGAACCTACTGGAACTAGAAAGGAAGCAGCAAGAGCACCCCAAACCCAGCAGAAGAAAAGAAATAATAAAGATCAGGGCAGAAATAAACAATATAGAATCCAAAAGAACAGTTGAGCAGATTAATGAAACCAAGAGTTGGTTCTTTGAAAATTGGCAATGAGAAAGAATGAAATCTGGCCATTTGTAGCATGGTGGATGGACCTCAAGGGTGTCATACTAAGCGAAATAAGTCAGGCAGAGAAGGACAGACCTATGTTTGCACTCATAGGTCTAACAGGAGAGCAGAAGAAACCTAATGGAGGACCAAGGGAAGAGGGGAAGAGAGTTGGTGAGAGAGAGAGGGATGCAAAACCTGAGAGACTATTGAATACTGAAAACGAACTGAGGGTTGAAGCGGAAGTGGGAGGGGGAAAAGAGGTGGTGGTGATGGAGGAGGGCACTTGTGGGGAAGAGCACTGGGTGTTATATGGAAACCAATTTGACAATAAACTATTTATTAAAAAAATAAATAAAACAATAACTACCTTAAAAAAAAAAACGGAGCTGGGAAAGAGAGTGCCCAGAGATTTAGCCCTGGGCCACAGAGAGTGCGGGTCCAGAGACTGCCCAACACAGTGCAGGGCCACAAGCATGCTGGACGGCCATGCAGGTTGGCACAGAATTTTGAGAGCTATGCGCCCTGGCCGAGCTGCACGTGAGACAGCAGCACAAGATGCTGGGCGCGATCCTGCCTCCAGGGAGGTACAGAGCTGAGGGGAAGAGGAGAGACTGAAGGGAGACCTCAGCCCGTGGCTCCGCAGAGAGACAAACTTTCCATTCCCAGACACTGGACGCAGGGAGAGAAATCCGACCCCCTCAGCAAGCTTCTTATCTGGTGGGCCTTGCGGCCCGCAGACCTCAAGTGGAGCCAAGGAAGGGCTGGGTCTCCAGTCCGCCTGCGCAGTCCTGACCAGAAAGCCGCCTGGCTGCCAGAAGTTATTTTAATGGTGGCGGAAATATTAAAGTGGGTAGACAAGGATTTAAAGGCCTAGTGGACTTTAGAAAACCGACACAATTTGACCCGTTTGTGGCACGGGAAGGTTGGAATCAAGAGAGTGACTGGCAGCTCATGGTCCGAGAGGGACTTGAGGCACCAACATTCTTTTCCCTGCATCCACTAAGGCGGGGTCTCAGAGACCAGACCCAGAGACCCAACATACTTACGTTGAACCAAGCCCATCCACGCTGAGGAGCTGAATTCTTCTTTTCCTGCTATATTTTTTCCAATTTTTTCTATCCTAATTATTTTAAAATTTTAAGCTTTTATACTTTTTTCCCCTGTTTTTTTCTTTTCTATTTTCCTATTGCCTCCTTTTCTCCCCTTTCCCCCTGGAGTCTGGGAAAGACCAACATTTAACACTGCTGTGATTAGATCAACCCTCACCATCCAGATATGTTTCGCTTATCTCATTCTTATTTTTATCCTCCGCAGGTTTTAGGCTCTCAGACTGTCCTTTATCTCTGGCTGTCTCAGGGCCACTGGTTTTTTGTTTTTCTCCTTTCCTGTTTTCTCTCTTCATTCTTGCTCCCTTTTTTTCCTTTCCCATTTGGTTTGCAGTTTACCAGATTTGTCAGTGCATTTGCGTGCTTGTTTTCCCTGTGTGTTTGTCTGTCTGTTTTTCTTTTCAGGGCTACCTCAAAACACAGGCCAAAGCTCCCATAGTGGAAAGTCTCAAATATCACTGAGTAAGGAAATATATTAATCACAAGCAAAACAAGAGAAACTGAGAGACACCACAAAAAGGACATCTCCTGAAATGATAGACCCTGGACAGTCAAGAACCTCCTTTAATAGAGCCATATAACAGGAGCACAGGGCAGAAAGATATTTTAAAACTGATAAGAGACAGAAAGCTAGCCAAAATGACAAAATAAAAGAACTCTCCTCTAAAAAATTCCAGGAAGAAATCACAGAGACAGAACTGCTCAAAACAGACACAAGCAACATAACTGAACAAGAATTTAGGACTATTATCATAAAAATAATCACTGGGCTTGAAAAAAAGCATAGAAGATGTCAGAGAAGATATTGATACAAAGACTAGGAACCTTCAAAATAGCTGTGATGAGTTAAAAAAGGCTATAAATGAGGAGAATAATAAGATGGAGGCTGCCAATGTACAGATTGAAGAAGCAGAGAGAATAGGTGAATTAGAAGACACAGTTATAGCAAAAGAAGAAGCCAAGAAAAAGAGAGAGAAATTGATACAGGAGCACAAAAGGAGAATCAGAGACCTGAGTGACACAATCAAACGGAACAATATCCCTATCATAGGAGTTTCTGAAGAGAAAGAAAGAGAAAAAGGTCTTGAAGGGTTGCTGTACCAATTTATACATGAAAATTTCCCTATTCTTGGGAAAGAGAAAGACATTGAAACTCAACACAAATACCGAACTCCCCTTAGACATAACATAAACCGACGTTCAGCATGACATATCATAGTGAAACTGGCAAAATATAAAGAAGAAGAGAGACTTCTGAAAGCAGCTAGGGATAAAAGGGCCTTAACATAAAAAAGGAAACCTATCAGAGTGGTTACAGACCTATCTACTGAAACTTGGCAGGCCAGAAGGGAATGGCAGGAAATCTTCAATGTGATGAACAAGAAAATATGCAGCCAAGAGTTTTTTATGCAGCAATCCTGTCATTCAAAATAGAAGGAGAGATAAATGTTTTCCCACATAAACAAAAGTTGAGAGAATTCATCACCACCAAACCAATCCTACAAGAAATTCTAAGAGGGACTCCTTGATAGAAAGGTAGCAAGGAATATATGACATCAGAGACATCAATACAAACATGAACCCTATAGAGAACACAATGAATCTAAACCCACATTTTTCAATAATAACACTGAATGTAAATGTACTGAATACTCCAGTCAAACGACACAGGGTAGCAGAATGGATTAAATACCAAAATCTTTCTATTTACTGTCTACAAGAGACTCACCTTAGACCTGAAGACACCTCCAGATTGAAAGTAAAGGGATGGAGAAATATCTACCATACGACTGGATGCCAAAAGAAAGCTGGAGTAGCCATACTTATATCGGACAAACTGGACTTTAAAGTAAAGGTGGTAACAACAGATGAAGAAGGACACTATAAAATAATTACAGGGTCTCTCCATCAGGAAGAGCTAATAATTATAAACATCTATGCACCAAATTTGGGAGCTCCCAAATACATAAAACAACTAATCACAAACAGAAGCAATCTTATTGATAAGAATGTGCTAATTGCAGGGGACTTTAATACCCCACTTACAACAATGGATAGGTCAACCAGACATAAAATCATTAAAGAAACAATGGACCTGAATGGCACATGAACAGATGGAATTAATAGATATATTTAGAACTCTGCATCCTGAAGCTAAGGAATTCACTTTCTTCTCGAGTGCACATGGCACATTCTCCAAGATAGACCACATACTGGGTCATAAAGCAGCCCTCCATAAATACAAAAGAATTGAAATCATACCATGCACACTTTCAGATCACAATGCTATGAAACTTGAAATCAACTACAGGAAGAAGTCTGGAAAACCTCCAAAAATGTGGAGGTTAAAAACTACCCTACTGAAGAATGATTGGGTGAACCAGGCAATTAAAGAGGAAATATAAAAATATATGGAAACAAATGCAAATGAGAATACAACAATCCAAACTCTCTGGGATGCAGCAAAGGCAATCCTAAGAGGAAAGTTTATTGAAATCCTGGCCTATCTCAACAAACTAGAAAAAGTGCAAACTCAAAGTTTAACAGAGCACCTAAGGAAACTAGAAAGGGAGCAGCAAGAGCACCCCAAACCCAGCAAAAGAAGAGATGTAATAAAGATCAGGACAGAATTAAACAAGATAGAATCTACAAAAACAATTGAGCAAATCAATGAATCCAAGAGTTGGTTTTTTGAAAAAATAAACAAAATTGATAAACCACTAGCTAGGCTCCTCAGAAAGAAAACAGAGAACACTCAAATAGACACAATCATGAAGGAAAATGGATCTATTACAATAGATCCCTCGGAAATGAAAGCAACCATCAGAGATTACTATAAAGAATTATATGCCAACAAACTAGACAATCTAGAAGAAATGGACAAATTCATAAATGCACATGCACTATTAAAATTTTAATGGGAAGAGATAGAAAATCTGAACAGACCCATAACCTGTGAAGAAATCGAATCAATTATCTAAAATCTCCCAACGAATAAAAGCCCAGGGCTGGATGGATTCACAGGGGAATTGTGCCAGACATTTAAAGCAGAGTTAACACCAATCCTTCTCAAGTTATTCCAAAAGATAGAAATGGAAGGAAGACTACCGGATTCATTATACGAAGCACATATCACTTTGATTCCTAAGCCGGACAGAGACCCAACAAAAAAAGAGAACTACAGGCCAATATCCTTAATGAATATGGATGAAAAATACACAACAAGATACTAGCAAATCAAATTCAACAGCATATAAAAAAATTATCCATCATGATCAAGTGGGATTCATTCCTGGGTTACTGGGTTGGTTCAATATTCACAAATCCATCAATGTGATACATCATATTAACAAAAAACAAACAAACATATGACCTTGTCCATAGATGCAGAAAAACCATTTGACAAAATACAACACCTCTTCTTATAAAAACCCTCGAGAAAGTCGGGATAGAAAGAACTTACTTAAACATCATAAAAGCCATTTATGAAAAGCCGAAAGTTAATGTTATCCTCAATGGGGAAAAACTGAGAGCTTTCCCCCCTGAAATCAGGGACACGGCAGGGATGTCCACTCTCACCAATGTTGTTTAACATAGTGTTGGAAGACCTAGCATCAGCAATCAGACAACAAAAGGGAATAAAAGGCATCAGAATCAGCAAAGAAGAAGTCAACCTTTCCCTTTTTGTAGATTACATGATACTCTATATGGAAAACCCAATCGACTCCACCAGAAGCCCTCTAGAACTGATTAACGAATTCAGTAATGTTGCAGGGTACAAAAACAATGTACAGAAATAGGTTGCATTCATATACACCAAAAATGAAGCAACAGAAAGAGAAATCAAGAAACTGATCTCATTCAAAATTGCACGAAAAACCATAAAATACTTAGGAATAAACTTAGCCAAAGAAATAAAGGACCTGTGTGCTGAACACTGTAGAAAACTTATTAAGGAAATTGAAGAAGACACAATGAAATGGAAAAACATTCCGTGTTCATGGATAGGAAGAATAAACAATGTGAAAATGCCATTATTACCCAAAGCAATTAACGCATTCAATGCAATCCCCATCATAGTTGCCTCAGCATTCTTCTCAAAGCTGGAACAAACTATCTTAAAATATGTATGGAACTACAAAAAAACCCGAATAGCCAAAGTTATATTGAAGAAGAAAAGCAAAATGGAAGCATTACAATCCCAGGCTGTAGCCTCTACTACAAATCTGTCATCATCAAGACAGTATGGTATTGGCACAAAAACAGACACATGGACCAGTGGAATAGAATAGAGAGCCCAGAACTGGACCCACAGATGTATGGCCAATAAATCTTTGACAAAACAGGAAAGAGTATCCAATGGAAAAAAGATAGCCCTTCAACAGGAGGTGTTGGGAGAGCTGGACAGCAACATGTAGAAGAATGAAATTAGACCACTTTCTTACACCATTCACAAAAATAAACTCAAAATGGATAAAGGACCCGAATGTGAGACAGGAAAACATAAAAAAACATAGAGGAGAAAGCAGGAAACAGTCTCCTTGACCTCAATCGCAGCAATTTCCTACTCAACACGTCCCCAGAGGCAAGGGAATCAAGAAGAAAAATAGAACTACTGGGACCTCATCAAGATAAAAAGCTTCTGCACTGCAAAGGAAACAATCAAGAAAACTAACAGACAACTGACAGAATGGGAAAAGATAGTGGCAAATGGCATCTTAGATAAAGGGCTAGTATCAAAATCTAAAAGGAACTCACAAAACTCCATACCTGAAAAACGAATAAGGCAGTAAAGAAATGGTCAGAAGACCTGAACAGACACTTCTCCAAAGAGGACATCCAGATGGCCAACAGGCACATGAAACGATGCTCAGCGTCACTCATCATCAGGGAAATACAAATCAAAACCACCTCACACCAGTCAGAGTCGCTAAAATGAACAAACCATGACACTATAGATGTTGGCGAAGAAGTGGAGAAATGGGCACCCTCCTACACTCTTGGTGGTAATGTAAACTGGTGCAGTCACTCTGGAAAACAGTATGGAGTTTCCTCAAAAAACTATCAATAGAATTCCCCTATGACCCAGTAATAGCACTGCTAGGGATTTACCCAAAGGATTAGAAGTGCTGATGCATAGGAGCATATGTACTGCAATGTTCAAAGCAGCACTGTCTACAATAGCCAAATCATGGAAAGAGCCTAAATGTCCATCACCTAATGAATGGATCAACAGGATGTGGTATATATATGTACAATGAAGTACTACATGGCAATGAGAAAGAATGAAATCTGGCCATTTGTAGCAAAGTGAATGGACCTCGAGGGTGTCATGCTAGGCGAAATAAGTCAGGTGGAGAAGGACAGATACCATATGTTTGTACTCATAGGTCTAATAGGAGAAACCTAACAGAGGACCATAGGGAAGGGAAGGGAAAAAGAGTTGGGGAGAGAGAGGGACACAAATTATGGGAGACTATTGAATACTGAAAACAAACCAAATGCTGAAGTGGGAGGGGGATGGAGGAAGGAGGTGATGGTTATGGGAGGGGGTACACTTTTGGGGAGAATCACTGGGTGTTATATGGAAACCAATTTGACAATAAACTATTATAAAAAATAAAAATAATCAAGTCAATCATTTAAAAAATAAAGGGATGCTCAGAGATGTTCCCCTAATAATGTTAACCAATTTCTTTATTAAATAATTTGTGTTAACTAAATTTTCCTCTTTATTAAAATGCATTTTATTGACTTAGGAATATAAATTATAATTTTAAATTAATTTTAAATTTAACAACTGTATACTTGCACATACCCTTTACTTTCTAGATTATGTGTTAAATATGAATGGAAAATTCTCCAAATTCCAAATCATATTTAAATGTATTATTTGGTTTTAATTGATTTGCCCAAAGTCTTACCAAGTACTTACAGAAATAGTTAGCCCCATGTGAGAAGGAGAAACTTATGTTCAGAGGAAATTATTGCCACTCTCTGGCAAGAGACCGATGGGAGCCTCAGAACCATGTCTTCTGACATTTTTCTTATGTTTTTGTATCAAACCTTGCCATTAATTGCTAAGCAATTTCCAAAGAAGAGAAGCAAGTGGCATAATGAACAGCTTCCTTCTCATTAATCCTAATAATAAACTGGGTAATATTCCTCTGAGAGTGATATGCTGTTAAAACCCATGTTCATTTTCTGTTGGATACCAGCTAGGCTGGTCTACCAAGGACCTGATGATTCATGTTGAAGGATAGTCATGCCTTCTCTGGTATCTTTTTACAGGTGAGGCATCTGACATGAAATTAATTGAACTCTTGCATCCACAAATTTATTTTATTTACACAAAAATTAAAATGTAAGCTTATATAAAGTAAAATTTAAAATTATGGATGGTATAAATTTAATTATTAAATGCTCTATTAAACACCCAGGAAGTTTTGGGACATAAAGGAGTGGTAAGTAAAGAAAAAATAGTTTATTTAGCTTGAAGAAATGAACGTAGGCCTCTTGTAGTACATCCTTGATAAGTTAGACTTCTCACTTTGGACGAAATCCTGCCACTAGGTCTGATACAGGTATGAAAACAAAATGTTTAAAACTTCAGATACTGACTATATAAGGAAGTTATTTTCATGAGGCAGGACAATTGCAATGGATAATTTCATGGCATTGAGATATTATTTAACTAAAAGAAAAGGCTGATGCACAACATAGAGTTAGTGAAGCATTATATATGTGTGTGTATAAACACACTTTTTTTCAGTTCAGATTGTGTTAAATACAGATTATGTTAAATATAGATTATGCATACTTACCATGATTTTGTCAAATATTTATCAAACATCTCAGTGATTTCTCCTTTAAATTCCCAAAGACTTAAATTTTAAGAAAATATTTAAGGTTTCTGTTCTACTATATCACCTTGGTTTGCACAACTGGTTAAGAACATAAAGGTGATAAATCCATACCTATAGCATCAACACTAGATTATTCCATGTTGCTTTATTTCATTTTCTTTCATTAGATTTTAAGCTTGTTATATTATGTTATATTATGTTATATTATATTATATTATATTATATTATATTATATTATATTAATCACATAAGCAAGAGCAGGGATTTTCATTTTGATCTGTGATATATCCTAAGCTCTAAGAAATTTCCATGATATAGAAAATGTGTTAAAATATTTGAATAAATGAACCCCATTTTATTTCAGAATGACTAGTACTCAAGAATACTTGGATTTTAATTTTTAAAAATTATCCCTTTCTCCTGGGAACCACAGGCTTGAAGATTTTTAGTAGAAACTGTCAATCAAAAGAATTAGGTGTATTTTATTAGCTTACATATGATTACATGTCAAGAGTAAAGTTGGAAGCAAAAGAATTGTACCTAAATTCTTTTCAACCTCACCAATTCTGATGTCATTTCTATTTATTATTTTTAATTGTAGCTCCTGCAAAGAAAACATAATTGGCTTTTTCTATATTTGTCATATAACCGTTTTCCTTTTGAGAAAACAGGAGGTACGTACCATAGGTAGGAATTTGCTCAGCTGTGGAGACTAAAGATGCTTCCATTTAATAGAAACTTAGATGTTAAAATGAGGTTTAAGATTATATATTTCAGTTGGTAGCAAAATTGTTCTTCTCCTGAATTTCCAGTGTTTAACTGCAATGAGTATTAATTTTAGTATTCATTTTAATAAGTATCCAATAAGCACAGAAAGATAAAACCAGGAAAGATGTTTGAATATAGTTAAATCCAGACTTTAGCTGCTTCCTTGCCTTTCTAGGTAAAATATGGAGGAAACTCATTTCATAAGAAGAAGATTAATATAAATTTAACCAAGCTCAGAACTGCCTGCACATAATGGTCTTTTCTATTTTGAAAGACTGTAAACATTTTTGAAATTTTTAAGAACAAGATTATTGAATATACTGTGCCTATAATACATGGTTTGACTATCAAGACAGATAACTTCTCCACTGCTATTGTTTTATTAAAAGTAAATGTTCTTACAATCGTAAATTTATAATCTAAAATTTACATAATTTATAATCATTTTTACAATCAAATCTGTCTTAAATATAGGGGAAATTAGGGTAAAGGGATTTAAGTGACTAAAATAAGACTATATACTGGAAATTTTGAAATTCAAAATTAATATTGTTTTCTTACTCTGAGGCCTATTTTATTTTTTCACAATTACCAAAATGGAGAGTTATTTGCTTTCAGAAAGGGGAGATGCTACAATTTATAGTCAATGATTTGATAACATTATTAAGACCCCACAATAATCCTCAGGAGAAGGGCTGCTCTGATGTTCAGCTGGCCAATGAGGAACTTGAAGAGTGACTTCCCTGGTGTCATATAGCTATTAAGTGGCAGACCCTGGACTTTCGCCCAGGCCATTGAGATACAGATTCTGTGTAAGGATCAGATTAAACTACATCAGGAGAAATGGGTAAAGAAGCATCTTAGAGTTTGAAGTGATTGTAGAAAACTGAGAAACTTAAACTAGCAAATTGGAATTGTTTACAACAATGCTAAGTCTCAATTATTTCTGGATGTTCTTTTGTATGTATTTTTCCTCTCTTTGATAATTATTTTAATTTTCTAATACTCTATGTATTTAAACATTATATTTTATGACTTTTTTGTCACTTTGTGTGAGTCACTCTGAATATAGCTTACAGGAACTAACGTACACATTTTAAGACCATAAGGATTTATTTCAAGTGGCATCTTGTAGTATGGGGAATAAGAGTTGAGAGCAATCTGATTTTGTTTTCAGATTCAGGAGCAGATGTGGGCAAGATTCTGGTGTAACTTTATGCAAGCTCAGCCATTCTCCAAATATTTAAAGACTGAGCTATGGAAAAATATATGTATTAATCGCCCATTTGGAATAGGAAGCTTATTCTTTGAAATTATCCTTAAAGGAATATATTTTAATAATATAATCTATACTTGTAATAAGACACAAAATGTGGCCCAGAAAAAACTGAATCTCCACCACCAATGAAAATTTGGATTTATTTCATAATTACATATATGTATATATATGTTTTATATGCATATATGTGCATAATGTACATAAACAAATATGCACATTAAACTATATATTGTTATATATGTGCATATATACATATATACTATCACATATATAATATAAATATCCTTATCATATACATACATATATATAAAGAAATTGTGCATGTGCCACCTTTTTCACTTAAGAATATAATCAAACTGTCATGCCATGCTAATGATTATAGATACACTTTAAGTTCCAATGGTTACTTGAAATTCTACTACAAATTCTATTTTTAAAAGAAATTATTTGTTACGTGTCCAACTGCAGATGCTTAAATTTCTTCTACTTTCTTACTATTGCAAACAAGACCAAGATGAAAAATTTTAAACATTGCCCACTTATTTCTTGGTTTCTATACAAAATTTCCTGCAAGTATAAGTTTATACACATTACTTTGATGGTGGAGGGCACTTGAGGGGAAGAGCACTGGGTGTTATATGGAAAACAATTTGACAATAAAATATTATGGAAAAAAAAATAAATAAAAAAAAAAAGATCCTGATATTGGACTGGTGCTTTCCTAAACAAAGATAATTCCTACTCCCACTCCAGTAGAAATTTATGAGCACCCCCACCTTGATGCTCAATGTTGATACAAACCAGCTGTCAACTGGAGGTTCAAACTGAAAGAAATTGGCAGCTCAAACTTCATTTCTACACTCTCTGGCCCATGCAACAGAAGACAAAATAACCAGTGCTGTGAACATCTAGCCTGTTGAAAGGTTTCCTCGTGCTCATACTGAAGAGAGAGTCATAGTGAGTCAAGCTTAAGTTCTAACCATCTAACTTTGGATATCCAATTCCAAGCTGTCCACCATCAAATCAACAATTCACACTTTGTATCTTCACACAACACATAAGTTAAAGGAAGGTAACACCAGGTGCACAGTGAGTCATATATATTCAAGGGAGGAAGTGACGGCAGTTGTTTTTATGGATTCACCAACAAAATCCAGAAGGGACCACCTTATGGGAAATGGAAGCTGAGAAAATGCTGATTTTCTAATGATATTGAGCTTAATAACTAACTCTGATCATATTCAAGGAGGGAGTAATCATATTGAAACTGTCCGTTTCTATTGAACCAATGATCTAATTCAATTGTGGGGAAGCTCTCACTCAAAAGTACCTCCATCTATAGATAGGTTTCAGTTTAAGAGAGTGATATATTACGTTAGACATAACCAAAACATTACTGAGGTCTTTTTGCAGAGCTAGCATTTTACTTTACATATTTTTAAAAATGTTTTATTATTATTTTTTTTCTTTTTATAATTTTCTTAAGTAGGCTCCATACCCAATGTGGGGCTTGAACTCATGACCCTGGGATCAAGCGTTGTATGCCTTACCAACTGAACCAGCCAGGCACCCCTAAAATGTTGTTTTAAACAATTATCATACCTCTTAATTTAGGAGCATCTGTATCTATTATCTATCTACCTATCTATCTATCTATCTATCATCTACAGTAGAAGAGAGAAATTATGTTTAAAAAACTTGATAACTTAACTCATGGTTTTAGATTTGTAAATCATTGACAAGATTTCTCTAGTAACATTTGAATTCATGCCACAATGAGTTAAGTTGGGTTCACATCTCCATGTAATTTTTGAAAGGTCTTTGTTGTTTATTCTTCATTCAATTTTAATAGACTTGTCCTCACATGTGATTTATTCATGCATTAACCATGCCACTTCCCTCTGACGCACATTATAGAGGATTTCTTTCAAATATGAATCATCAAAAGGAAATATGGTGTCATCTTTACAGGCCTGCATATGTAGTAGTGGTTATACTCGTGAAAGATTGAAAGTAGGACTATTGGATAGGGCATTATTCTATGTCTGCTTGGAGCTAAGAAGTTGCCTTCAGAAGTGAATATTCAGCAGTGAAATGTGTAAGTATGGTGTTTGGAGGATCTTTCCTGGGTTACATTCTCTGAAGACTTTTGTGTATGTGTGTGTACCTCAAAATAGGAAATCAGACAACTACAGGCAAATATGTGATGTTTAGAGATTGCTTAGGATTTAGCTAACACTTCATATTTCTGGACATAATAAACTTCATTTGTTACTTTGTACTTTGTGGACAACTTTGATCAGAAATTCAAAACTTTGAATATGGTTCTGGTTTTACAGTCCATGTTAATTTGATTGTCTTAGTCTCTGTTAAGATGATAAACAGGATATATAGTGTTTTTATGGTCAGTTGAGTATCACTGTGGAGAGTATGAAAAACAAAATCCTGCTCCTCTGCCATTTGTGCTTCCTTGCCTCTGTTCCTCCAATTTAAAAATAGTGATTATTAGTGTGGTTTAGATTTGTATCTCCCTGATGATGAGTGATGCTTAGCGAAATAAGTCAGGCAGAGAAGAACAAATACCATATGTTTGCACTCATAAGTCTAACAGTAGAAACCATTATGTTTCTAGGAGGACCATGGGGAGGTGAAGGGGGAAAGAGAATTGGGGAGAGAGAGGGACGCAAAACCTGAGAGACTATTGAATACTGAAAACAAACTGAGGGTTGAAGGCAGAGGGAGAGAGGAAGGGGAGTGGTGGTAATGAAGGAGGGCACTTGTGGGGAAGAGCACTGGGTGTTATATGGAAACCAATTTGACAATAAACTATTAAAAGTAAAAAATAAAAAAGAACACTTGAGTAATGAAAAAAATAGTGATTATTATAGTAACTGACTCCATCGATGTGCTGTGAAAAGTGACCTCATCAAAATACTAAAACATGTGGAGAGACCCCTGACACAGTGTAAACACTGCATGGGTACTAGCTAATTTGTTATTAGCAAGATGCTTCAATTATGCCTATGTTTACAAGCTGATAAAAGTACTTATTGGTGTGGCTACTGTATCAAATTACAACCAACTCGCTGGCTTTAAATGACACAAATTTATTATCTTACCATTCTGGAGGTCACAAGTCACAAGTTGGTCACATTAGGCTAAGGGATACACTCATTTTTTTTCACTTTCAATTCTTAAAATATTTTTTCGGGTTTTTTTGTATAGTTTATTGTCAAGTTGGTTTCCATATAAGACCCAGTGCTCTTCCCCACAAGTGCCCTCCTCCATGACCACCACCTTCCTTCCCCCTCCACCTCCCCTTTCAGCCCTCAGTTCATATTCAGTATTCAAGAGTTCTCATGATTTGCCTCCCTCCCTCTCCCTAACTCTTTTTCCTCCATCCCCTCCCCATGGTCCTCTGTTAGGTTTCTCCTGTTAGACCTATGAGAGGATATACTCATTTCTGGAGTCCATAGAGGAAAATACATTTTTCTAGGATTTTTCAGATTCTAGAGACCACTCGACTCTTTTCATCATGGTCCTCTTCATCTCGAAAAACCAGTGGTGTTTTTTTTTTTTGAGAGACAGAGACCGCACAAGCAGGAGAGGGTCAGAGAGAGAGGGAGACACAGACTCTGAAGCAGGCTCCAGGCTCTGCGCTGTCAGCACAGAGCCCGATGAGGGGGTCAAACCCAGGAACGGTGAGATCATGACCTAAGCCTAAGCTGGACGCTTAACCGAGTCACCCAGATGCCCCGAAAAACCAATGTTTGAATCATTTGGAGGTCATTTCATAATATCACACCTCCTCTGATTTCTTCTTCCTTCTTTTCTCCCTCCCTCACATAAGGACGCTTGTGTTTGCAATGAGCATAAAAGGACATCCCAGAATAATCTCATCTTAAAAAGCTGATTCGCCAAAGTATCATATTTATAGTCTTAGAATTATGATATAAAAATCCTTGAGTGGGGTGGGGACATTATTCTATTAGTACAACTGGTTATATTTAATACTAGGTTAAAAATATCATAGTTTTGCTAAGCTTAACAAAATACAAAATTAATAGAAGCATGCTTTAAGACACATTTTTGACTGATGTTAAGAGATAGATGTAAACTACTATTAAGAAAATACACTCATAATGATTTTCTGACCTTTTGCCTGTGTAATCTAGGTGAGTTCAAATTATATGAGTAACATCCACAATATAATCCATGGATGGGAAATGACATCTGCAGTTACAGTGATCTTTTACACAATAATTGGGACAAAACTGAATGATGTACTATTACAGCATGGGCAGATTCAGAAAGGAGAGGAAGTGTTTCAGCAAACATAATTGCTCAAAAATTATGCTGATGTCTGACTTTGTTGAAAATAGTATATTGATTTTAAGTCCCTGAGAATGATTATCTCAAATTTGTATATGTGAAACCTCAATGATTAGGCATAAAATCTGTAGTGCTGTTTTTTTTTATCCTAGAAATTTGGGAAGCATTTTTGTTTCTAAGCTTCTTATTAGAAAATGTGGGTAGATGCCATCTTATGGCAAATTCATTTTGAATTGAAGATAAAAACAAGGGCTTGTCATTTAATTTCTTTTCTTTCCCTTTAGCACATTTTATAGATCATATTCAGGTGGATTTTAAGGAATTTCTACAAGAAATGAATTAGTTAAATGGTGCTTGGGTGGCTCAGTCTGCTAAGTGTCCAACTCTTGGTTTCAACTCAGGCCATGATCTCACAGTTCCTGAGTTTGAGCCCCATATTAAGCTCTGTGGTGACAGTGTGCAGCCTTCTTGGGCCTTATCTTTCCCTCTTTCTCTGCCCCTCCCTAGCTCTTTCTCTCAAAAAATAAATAAACATTAAGAAAGAAATGAATCAATTTAAAGAGCAAAAGGAGGGGCGCCTGGGTGGCTCAGTTGGTTAAGCATCTGGCTTCGGCTCAGGTTATGATCTTAGGGTTCGTGGGTTTGAGCCCTGTGTCAGGCTCTGTGCTGACAGCTAGCTCAGAGCCTGGAGCCTGCTTCCGATTCTGTACCTCCTTCTCTCTCTAACCCTCCCCTGCTCATGCTGTCTCTCTCTGTCTCTCAAAAATTAAAAACAAATTTTTTAAAGAGCAAAGAAAAGGCAATTTACATTTTAGGAAACTATACATGTTTAACAATTATTTATTTAAATATTTAACAAATATTTCAAGGTGCCAGGAATTCTTTTATATTCTAAAATTACTCAGGAAACAGAATAAGCAACAGTGTTACTCGTACTGAGCTTTCTGTCAGTGACAGTGGACAAACACAAAATGTAATGGATATGCATGTTAAGTGGTGTGAAGACATGTGCAAACAATAGTCATCCCATCCTATAAGAACAGGCCACTCTGAGAAGGTGGGCTTCGAGCAAAACCCTGAAAGACAGGAGGGTTTCAGGCACAGATATGGGGAAGAGATCCAGCCCAGGATCACAGCAGAGACAAAAGCCATAGACTGGGGCTACCCCAGAGTGGGGGCAAAGGATCAACAAGGGGCAACACCAGAACAAATGTACTGGAAAAGCAGTAAATGATGTAAAAGGGTGAAAGTTTTACGATATATAAAGTTTCATAGTAGAGCTTTGAGCAGGTGTTGACTTTCTTTGATGTCGGTTTTCCAAGATGACTTTGCCCTGCTCAGGTTCAACTCAACACAGGTAAGAGAAATCAGAAAGATAGCAGGAAGCGACCAGACTAATCTAGATGAAATGAAATGACTAGAACATTTCATTTGTGAAATGCCAACAAATGTCCTAACCCTTTGTGATATTGTGATGCATAACTAATATATAGTCTTTTTTTTCCTTTTTTGTTTTCCTGGCATTGAGTCCTAAAATCCTCTGAGTTTCCTAAATAGAAATAGCTATGTAGATGTCTTTTGTTATCCATAAAAGGCCCTTCCACCACACCAGAGTTTATGTTAATGAGATAATTTATTGAAATCTCCTAAGAATTAGGGCTTCTTTCCAGGAAACTAACCATAATTAAAGATTTGCAACTGTTAAACCCCCACATCTTAGATCTCCAAAGAGAAGAGAGAGTCTAGAGGTTTCATTAATCACTGATGCCAATGATTAGATCCATCGTGCTTAAATAATCATGCATTCATAAAAATCCAAAAGGATGAGATGAGAGATCTTCTGGCTTGATGCACATGTGGAATTGTAGAGGATGGTACATCTGTAAAGGACAGTGAATCTTCTGGCCTTTTCCTGCATACCTATTTGGTGTATCTCTTCTACCTAGTTGTTAGTAAAATATTTTTCTTAATTCATAAAAATTCTAGAAAATTAATTGAGTTCAGGAATGGATTCCTGGAAACCTTCTACTGAAGATTCAGAAGCCCAAGTGATAAACTGTGCTTGCAATTGGCATCTGATCTGGGGGACAGTCTTGTGGGGCTAAGCCCTTAACCAGTGAGAGATTAAACTATCTCCATGTAGATAGTGTGAGTATTATATTAAATTGTAGAACACCAAGCTGGTTGTATGGAGGATTAAGGATTGCTTAGTATGGGGAAGAAACCTTCACACATACAGTCACCAAAAGTGTCAGAAATGACATGTTGTGAATAGAAAACACATCCTTTTCTTTATACATTTCACTTCCTAAGTTATTCATTCTTACCTTTGGCCTTCCATTCAATGGGCCTCTCCTCAAATCAGTGTTGACTTAGTCCTACTTTGAAGTGGACAACATTCTGGATGCTAGAAATGCAGAGAGTGAATAGGAAAGATATAGCTAAACTCTAATCAAAGTATAGCAAATACCAATTTTATTATGCCATTTGCATTATATATATATATATATGGCAGCATAAACATAAACACAATATAAAGAATATTTTTCTCCAACAAAGAGGAATAGATCTACAGTTTCTGATTTATGATATATTTCTCGGTCTGTTCATTTCTCTCTAGCATTTTGCCTTGGAAAATTTCAGCCCAACCAGTGCTCTCTGAGGTTTCATCTTCATTGTAAAATACTGAAAGTGTCTTCTCTCCTTTTCCTTCCTGGTCTTTGTGGCTTTCTGCTCTGCTGGAGCTTCCATAGGCAATGTCAATGAAGAATGTAACTTCATCCTCAGATTTTATCCTCTTGGGGCTTCTGGTGAACAATAAAGCTACAGGGATTGTCTTTACAGTTATTTTTGCTATTTTTGTGGTTGCTGTAACTGCAAATTTGGTCATGATATTCTTGATTCAGGTGGACTCGCGTCTCCATACTCCTATGTACTTTCTGCTCAGCCAGCTGTCCATTATGGACACCCTTTTCATTTGTACCACTGTCCCAAAACTTCTGGTCGACATGGTTTCTAAAGAGAAGACCATTTCTTTTGTGGGTTGTGGCATCCAGATCTTCCTCTACTTGACCATGATTGGCTCGGAGTTCTTCCTCTTGGGTCTCATGGCCTATGACCGCTACGTGGCTATCTGTAACCCTCTTAGGTATCCAGTCCTGATGAACCGCAGGGTGTGTCTCCTGCTGGCTGCTGGTGCCTGGTTTGGTGGGTCCCTGGACGGCTTTCTGCTCACCCCCATCACCATGAATGTTCCCTACTGTGGCTCCCGCAGTATCAACCATTTTTTCTGTGAGATCCCTGCAGTGCTCAGACTAGCCTGTGCTGACACATCCTTGTATGAAACCCTGATGTACATCTGCTGTGTACTCATGTTGCTCATCCCTATCTCTATCATCTCAACCTCCTACTCTCTCATTTTGTTAACTGTCCACAGGATGCGCTCTGCTGAAGGCCGGAAAAAGGCCTTTACCACTTGCTCTTCCCATTTGACTGTAGTCAGCATTTTCTATGGGGCTGCCTTCTACACTTATGTTCTGCCCCAGTCTTTCCACACCCCTGAGCAGGACAAGGTAGTGTCAGCCTTCTATACCATTGTCACACCCATGCTCAATCCTCTTATCTACAGCCTCAGAAATAAGGATGTCATGGGGGCATTTCAAAAGATATTATCAAGATGTGTATCTACTCACAAAGTATCCATAAGTGATGCTTAGGGATTCAATAACCTGAAAATAGGTCTTTCTAAGAACACTCTCTGGTTGTCCTGTTTCAAAGAGGACTATTTGGTTAGCTGTCAAAGATTACTTACAATTGGCAATTAAGAGGATTTATCATGTCTGGTTTCTTGTTACTGGGGGTAGGAAACCAAAGATTGTTCATTAGGTATGGAAATACATTTTGGCTATCAATAATTATGTTGAAGAACTAATCTGATTCTGGGTCTTGTCTCTCAGACTGAAAAAAGGGGGAAAGAATCACTGCAGGTTCCTTTTACATTTAACCCAGAATCATCTTCCAAAGCTACCAGATTTTGGTACCAAAATTATGTGGTTATGTTTGTATCAATGAAGTAAAATAATACCAATTCACAACTGATAATAGATATAAATCACACAATTTCATTCAAGTCTTTAATTACTGGCTTTCCCTCAGAGGATTTTAACCGCTGTGATTATCTTCATGGCACTCGTGCTAAAAATAGTTGTCTGTCAAGTAGGAGACCATAATAAATAGTGGATAAGCTTAGCTAAATTTACTGATATTGAATATCCAAGCATTACACACCTACTCAAGAGAAACAGACTCTAATATATAACATCAAAGAGCATCACTATGACTTTTCCCATGTTATTTTAATAGAATTATAAGAAAGGTAACATTTATGGGAAGAAATTTCACATTGCCCAATTCTGTGTGATTCATCAACAAGACTTAAGTGCAATTTAGGTTTGTTTGTAGTGATACAGAATGCTTTTGAAAATTTTTCTGTATAGATATAACTTGATAATATGCACATTTTTATGTACACTATTTTATGTCACTTCTATTCTATGTATAAATTGCAGAAAATAGAACAGGGAACTAGATTGTATGCAGGAAGACAATTCAGGAATTTTTAAATGAGAGAAAAGAAGGATTGAGTAGGGTAGTTACATAAGATGATTTAGTTCATGGAAAGAATGACTATTGGGAAAGAAAGTGAAATGAAATATAAGTCAACTGACCTCAGGGGAAAGGAAACTAGAGTATCTATTTACTGAGATTCTGAAAACTTTTAAATTGGCAGGACTGAATAGGAGAAAACAAAGATTTAGTTGTTGAGGAAATTTAAAAATGTCTATTAGATATATAAAGCCAATTGGGATTCAGATTAGTAGTAAGGGCTGAAGGTTTAAATCTGGTAGTCTTCAAAGTAGAAAAAATATTTAAAGACATAAGATTAGTTAAAACTTAGGTAAGAGTTCTTCAGTTCTTTGAAGAGTTCTTCAAAACTGGAGACTACAATAAACTGCAGTAGATACTGTTTCTTGTTGGATCACAAAGAGAATTTTGAGTTGGCAACTGTATTTGTCCACACAAAGATCACTTCTGAAAACAATGCAAAACAAAACAAAACAAACAAAAACAAAACAAAACCAAAACAAATCAAAACAAACAAACAAAAAAGAAAAAAACAAATTTCACTTGTGACTTTAATAGACCTTAATAAGAACAATTCCAATGGAGTCATGCTAAGACAGGGTACAGGGTAAAATATAAGGAGAGAAAACAGATAAGCTGAGCAGAGTGTAAGTACAATTTGTTTTTTGTTTGTTTGTTTTAATGAGAGCAGATAAATGGAGCAGAAGATATAAAGGGATATGATATAAATGTATTTTGTTGTAGGAAATTGTAGATATGTTACAGGGAACAACCTATACAAAGAACAAATTGATAATGGATAAAGAAAAATGGAGGAAACTTCTTCCAGAAGAACGACCTTTGAGAGAGACAGAGAGCATAGAAACCAACTTAGAAGTAAACAAATTGATTATTTTTAGCATACCCAGTGCATATGTGATACATTAAGTTCTCTTCTCATTGTTTCTATTTTATCAGTGCCATTAGAATCTGTTCTGTTTGTGAAGGGCAGGAATCATTGTTAAAATTTAAGAACAAAAGCATCTTGGAGATTAGTTGGGTAAATGAACATGTTAGATATATTAGGATAACACGGTAGTCTTGGGATTGATTTCTGAATTTAGCATGTTTGTTAGTTCAATAAGTGTA
>NC_043705.1:4190402-4217061 GCF_006229205.1 Suricata suricatta
AGCATCCTACAGAAGAACTATAAAGAGTGGCAATAGGGTTAGAGGGCTGTGAGGTGTACATGCAGGCTGCATGGCTTATTCTCTCTAGCATTTTCTCAGATGGACAGATAGTTGTTAAGAGCTCAGTATCCATAGGTAAATAACTGGCACAAGGTTGACTAGACATAGTGTAAATTTAGGTCCCTTCCACTCTCCTGGTCTCTACACACAAATTATACTTCTCTCATCATGCAAATAAAAGTATAGTTCTACTGATTTTGTTAAACTAATAATCAATTTTTATATTATTAAAATGGTAAAAATATTTACATTAAAGTTATTAGTTGCATTGTGGTTAAACTTCCTTAAAGATGCACTTTGTTGTTGTTGTTGTTATTGCTGTTGTTTGAGAATAAATCAGGTCAGGATGGTTTGTTTGCTTAATATATTTTTCTGCCATATATATATATATATACATTATATATATATACATTCCCTCTTGATTAATATCCCCTCCCCTGGATAATGTGACGATTTTAGAATTCTCCGTTTCTTCTTCCTGGGCCATCTCTTCTGTAGCCTCTGTATTCCTGCCCCCACATTCACTGCTTGCCTAGACCTTACCTGCCCAGAGCTCCTCCTGAGATGTTCCTTCACCACTCTTTTCCTTGAATCCCTGATGTCTGTCTCCCACGCCCAAGTCGTCCTCTTTCTTGATTAACTATCCAATTTATTGGATCGTAGCTTTCAATAAATTCCTAAACAATGGACGTGGGAAGAATTTTTTTCAAAATTTACATGTCTGAAAATGACACTATTTTGTATTCCCACTAGATGGAAGTTCGTAAGTGTAGATTTGTATGTTGAAAATGATATTCCATCAAGATTATGTTTTCTCTTTTGTCTTCTAACACTTAGTATTATTACTGAGCATTCCAATGCTATCTCATTTATAAATATGTTCTGCATAATTGGCCCTCAGGTTTTTTCCATATCTGGGCACTTGTAAATAATGTAATAAATATAAGATTAAATATATCTCTTCAAGCTTTAGTTTTAAATTTCTTTGAGCTTATGCCCTAACGTGGTATGCTGGACCATATGATAGTTCTTTTTTAAGTGTTTCAGGAACTTACAAACTGTTTTCCATAGGCTAAACCAATTTAAACTCACACCAACTGTATGTAACTGTTCTCATAATTCCACATATTTCTCAACACTTGCTTTCTCTTGTCTTCATCATTCATAGCCATCTGGGAAGTTGTGAGATGATATCTCATTTGCATTTTCCTGATAACTAATAACTGTGATTATCTTTTTATGTAGTTATGGTCATTTGCATATCTTCTGTGTAAAAATGTCTATTTAGTCTCCTACCCATTTTTATTATTTTTTGTTTGTTGAATTGTACGAGAACTCTAAATATATTTGTTTTATGTATTTTATTTAATTTTGAGAGACAGTGCGAGCAGGGGAGGGCCAGAGAGAGAGCGAGATACAGAATCTGAAGCAGGCTCCAGGCTCTGAGCTAGCCGTCAGCACAGAGCCTGACACGGGGCTCGAACCCACGAACCGTGACATCGTGACCTGAGCCAAAGCTGGACGCTTAACCGACTGAGCCAGCCAGGCGCTCCTCTACATATTCTCTATATTATGTCTTCATCCAGTGTAGGGATTGCAAAAATTTTCTCCCATTCTGTAAGTTGCCATCCCATTTTTTAAATGTTTCTTTGCTGAAGTAAAACAGTAGCTTTTAAGTTTGATGTGTTACCACTTACTGGTTTTTTTCCTTTTGTTGTTTGTGTTTCACATGTCTAATCCCCACCCCCCAAATTACTGCCCGGTCTAATGTCAGCTCCTCGACAACTCCCTGTTTTCTTCTAGGAGTTTCATGGCTTTAGGTCTTACACTTATCTGTAATCCATTTTGGGTTAAATTTTGTGAATAGTATATTATAGGGATCTGATTTCAATTTTTGCACACAGTTATGCAGTTTTCTCAGTATCATTTGTTGAAGAAACTTTCATTCCCTCTTTGAGTATCCCTGGCTCTTTTGTCAATATTAGAGGACTATATAAACAGAAAGTTATCCTGGCATCTGTGTTCTGTTCGTTGGTCTCCATGTTTATTTTTATGCCAGTACTATACCGTTTAATTACAATAGATTTGTAATATAGGTCGAAATAAGAAGTGTGATGTCTTCAGTTGTGTTCTTCTGCCTCATAATTGCTTTGCTACTCAGGGTCATTTATGCTCCATAAAAATTTTAGGATTATTTTCCTATTTCTATAAAAAATGTAGTTTTGATAGATATTGGATTGACTGTATATGTATTTAAAATATTGGTTACTCTGATCATAAGATGTATTTCCATTTGTGTCCTCTTTTTTTTTCTCTCTCCATAATATTTTATTGTCAAATTGTTTTCCATACAACACCCAGTGCTCTTCCCCTTAAGTGCCCTCCACCATCACCACCACCTCTTTTCCCCCCTCCCCCTTCCCCCTCAACCCTCAGTTCATTCTCAGCATTCAATAGTCTCTCAAGTTTTGCATTTGTGTCCTCTTCAAGACCTTTCATCACAGTTTTCGTGTGCAAATCTTCCACGTACCTAATGAAATTCAATTATAAGGATGTTTTTGTTTCTGATGCCACAGTGAATGGAATTTTTCTTTCTTTGTGAAGATATTTCATTGCTATGTATACAAACACATCAGATTTCTGTATATTGATTCTATATTCTTCAGGTTTACTGAAATTTTGATTAGTTTCAATGGTGCTTTGAGTGACACTTTAGGATTTTTATACATAATATTTTATCTTTTACAAATAAGGAAAATTTTATTTACTTCTTTCTGATTTGGATGCCTTTTATTTATTTGTCTAGACTAATTGCTCTAGCTATGACATCTGGTACTATATTGAATAAAAGTAGTGAAAGTAAACATTTGTATTGCTCCTGATCTTGGAGGAAAAACTTCCAATATTTTTTTACCATTGATGGTAAGGTTAGTCATGGGTTTGCAACATATGGCCTTTATTGTGTACAAGTATTCTCCTTCTATAGCCAAATTGTTTAGTGCTTTAATCAAAAAAGGTTGTTGTGATTTGTCAAATGTTTTTTTTGAATGATTGAGATACTCATATAATTTTAAACTTTCTATTAATCTTGTATGTAATTTGCATTGATTTGCATATGCTAAACCAAACTTTTAAAACAGGTATAAATCTCACTTATTCATAATAATATTTTTAATTTTAAATGTTTGTTTATTCTTTTTTAATAGTTTATTGTCAAATTGGTTTCCATACAACACCCAGTGCTCTTCCCCACAAGTGCCCCCCTCCATAACCACCACCACCCTTCTCCTCTCCCCCTTCCCCTTGAACCCTTCACTCGTTTTCAGTATTCAATAGCCTCCCAGGTTTTGCATCCGTCTCTCTCCCCAACTCTCTTTCCCCTTTTCCTCTACATGGTCCTCATTAGGTTTCTCCTCTTAGACTGATGAGTACAAACATTTGGTATCTGTTCTTTTCTGCCTGACTTATTTCGCTTAGCATGACACCCTCAAGGTCCATCCACTTTGCTACAAATAGCCAAATTTCATTAGGCTTTTTCCATGATTTGGCTATTGTTGACATTGCTGCTATGAACATTGGAGTACATGTGCTCCTATGTGTCAGCACTTCTGTCTCTCTTGGGTAAATCCCCAGCAATGCTATTGCTGGGTCATAAGGGAGTTCTATGGACAGTTTTTTGAGGAACCTCCACACTGTTTTCCAGAGCGGCTGCACCAGTTTACATTGCCACCAACAGTGTAAGAGGGTGCCCATCTCTCCACACCCTATCCAACAACTGTAGTCTCTTGCTTAGTTCATTTTAGCCACTCTGACTGGTGTGAGGTGATATCTCAGTGTTGTTTTCATTTGTATTTCCCTGATGCTGAGTGACACTGAGCATCATTTCATGTGTCTCTTGGCAATCTGGATGTTCCCTTTGGAGAAGTATCTGTTTATGTCTTCTGCCCATTTCTCCACTGGGTTATTTGTTTTTTGGGTGTGGAGTTTGGCGAGTTCCTTGTATATTTTGGATACTAGCCCTTTATCTGATATGTCATTTGCAACTATGTTTTCCCATTCCGTCAGTTGCCTACTAGTTTTTTTGTTGGTTTCCTTTGCAGTGCAGAAGTTTTTTATCTTGATGAGGTCCCAATAGTTCATTTTTGCTTCCATTTCGCTTGCCTTTGGGGATATGTCGAGTAGAAAATTGCTGCGGTTGAGGTCAAGGAGGTTGTTTCCTACTTTCTCCTCGAGGGTTTTGATGGTTCCCTGTCTCACATTCAGGTCCTTCAGCAATTTGGTTTTATTTGTGTGTATGGTGTCAGACAGTGGTCTCATTTCATTTTTCTGCATGTTGCCTTACTTTTCTCCCAACACCACCTGCTAAAGAGGCAAACATTTTTCCATTGGATACTCTTTCCTGCTTTGTCAAAAATTCATTGGCTGTACATTTGTGGGCTTTGTTCTGGGCTCTCTATTCTATTCCATTGGTCTATGTGTCTGTTTTTGTGCCAATACCATACTGCCTTGATTTCAGATTTGTAGTATAGGGTAAAGTCTGGGATTGTGACGCCTCCCGTTTTGGTTTTCTTCTTCAATATTACTTTGGCTATTCGGGGTCTTTTGTGGTTCCATAAGAAATTTAGGATAGCTTGTTCTAGCTTTCAGAAGAACGCTGGTGCAATTTTGATGGGTATATCATTGAATGTGTAAATTGCTTTGGGTAGTAATGACATTTCACAATGTTTATTCTTCTGATCCATGAGCATGGAATGTTTTTCCAATTCTTGGTGTCTTCTTCAATTTCTTTCATACGTTTTCTATAGTTTTCATCATATAGGTCTTTTAGATGTTTGGTTAGGTTTATTCCTAGGCATTTTATGGTTTTTTGTGCAATTGTAAATGGGACCAGTTTATTGATTTCTCTCTCTGCTGCTTCATTATTGGTGTATAGGAATGCAACTGATTTCTATACATTGATTTTCTACCCTGAACTTTACTGAATTCATTGATCAGTTCTAGAAGCCTTCTGGTGGAGTCTGCTGGGTTTTCCACGTAGAGTATCATGTCATCTGCAAAAAGTGAAAGTTTGACTTCTTCTTTGCTGATTTTGATGCCTTTTATTTCCATTTGTTGTCTTATTGCTGATGCTAGGACTTCTAGCACTATGTTAAACAATAGTGATGAGAGTAAACACCCCTGTCGTGTTCCTGATCTGAGGGGGAAAGCTCTCAGTTTTTCCACATTGAGGATAATATTAGCTGTGGGCTTTTCATAAATTGCCTTTACAATGTTTAAGTAAGTTTCTTGTATTCTGACTTTCTCAAGGGTTTTTATTAAGAAAGCGTGCTGTATTTTGTTGAATGTTTTTCTGTGTCTATCGACAAAATCATGGTTTTTATCCTTTCTTTTGTTAACGTGATGTAAGACATTGATGGATTTGCGATTATTGAACCAGCCTTGTAACCCAGGAATGAATCCCACTTGATCATGATAGATAATTTTTTATATGCTGTTGGATTCCATTTGCCAGCATCTTGTTGACTATTTTTGCATCTGTATTCATTAACGATATTGTCCTGGAGTTCTCTTTTTTTGCTGGGTCTCTGTCTGGTTTGGGTATCAAGGTGATGTTGGCTTTGTAGAATGAATTTGGAAGTTTTCCTTCTATTTCTATTTTTTTTAAATAGTTTGAGAAGAATGGGTATTAGCTCTTCTTTTAATGTCTGGTGGAATTCCCCTGGGAAGCCATCTGGCCCTGGGCTCTGATTCATTGGGAGATTTTTGATAACTAATTCAATTTCTTGATTGGTTAATGGTCTATTCGTGCTTTCTATCTCTTCTCCTTTTAATTTTGGTAGTACATGTATGTTTAGGAATTTGTCCATTTCTTCTAGATTGTCCAGATTGTTGGCATATAATTTTTCATAGTAATCTCTGATGATTGCTTGTATTTCTAAGGGATTGGTTGTAATATATCCTTTTTCATTCACGATTTTGTCTATCTGGGTGTTCTCTCTTTTCTTTCTAAATTTCTTTCTTTCAAAAATTTTGTTTATTTTTTCAAAGAAGCAACTCTTGGTTTCAATGATCTGCTCAACTGTTGTTGTTGTTGTTTTATTCTATATTGTTTATTTCTGCCCTGATCCTTATTATTTCTTTTCTTCTGCTGGGTTTGGGGTGCTCTTGCTGCTCCCCTTCTAGGACCATTAGGTGCTCTGTTAGATTTTGAATTTGTGCTTTTTTCTAGTTTCTTGAAATAGCCCTCGCTTGCAATATACTTTCCTCTTAGGACTAGCTTTGCTGCGTCCCAGAGAGTTTGTGTTGTTGCACTTTCATGTTCATTCGTTTCCATATATTTTTCAATTTCTTCTCTAATTGCTTGATTAGCCCAATCATTCTTTAGTAGGGTGGTTTTAACCTTCACATTTTTGGAGGTTTTCAAGACTTTTCCCTGTGTTTAATTTCAAGTTCCATAGCATTGTGATCTGAAAGTGTGCATGGTATGATCTCAATTTGTTTATATTTATGGAGGGCTGCTTTATGCCCCACTATGTGATATATCTTGGATAATGTGCCGTGTGTACGTAAGAAGAAAATGAATTCCCTAGATTCAGGATGTAGAATCCTAAACATATATGTCAAATCCATCAGTTCCAATGTATCATTCAGGTCCATTGTTTCTTGAGTGATTTTCTGTCTGGTTGATCTATTCATTGCTGTCAGTGGGATATTAAGGTCCTCTGCAAATAGCAGATTCTTATCAATAAGAATGTTTCTGTTAGTGATTTATTGTTTTATGTATTTGGGTGCTCCTGAGTTTGGCGCATAGATGTTTATAATTGTTAGCTCTTCCTGATGGAGAGACCCTGTAATTATTATATGTCCTTCTTCATCTTTTGCTACTGCCTTTACTTTAAAGTCCAGGTTGTCTGATATAAGTATGGCTACTCTGGCTTTCTTTTGGCTTCCAGTTGCATGATAGGTATTTCTCCATCCCTTTACTTTCAATCTGAAGGTGTCTTCAGGTCTAAAATGAGTCTCTTGTAGATAGCAAATAGAAGGATTTTTTTAAATCCATTCTGCTACCCTGTGTCATTTGACTGGAGTATTCATTCCATTTACATTGTATTATTATTGAAAAATGTCGGTTGAGATTCGTTGTGTTCTCCATAGAATTCATGTTCATAATGGTGTCTCTGGTATCTTGTATTCTTTGCAACATTTCCGTCATGGAGTCCCTCTTAGGATTTCTTGTAGTGCTGGTTTGGTGGTCATGAATTCTCTCAATTTTTGTTTATTTGGGAACATCTTTATCTCTCCTTCTATTTGAATGACAGGCTTGCTGGATAAAGGATTCTTGGCTGCATATTTTTTCTGTTCATCACATTGAAGACTTCCTGCCATTCCTTCCTGGCCTGCCAAGTTTCATTAGATAGGTCTGTAACCACTCTGATTGGTTTCCCTTTGTATGTTAGGGCCCTTGTATCCCTAGCTGTTTTCAGAATTCTTTCTCTATCTTTATATTTTGCCAGTTTCACTATGATATGCCGAAGGTCGATTCAAATTAAGTCTTAAGGGGTTTTTCTGTGCCTCTTGTATTTGAATGTTTATTTCTTTCCCCAGATTCGAGAAATTCTCAGTTATAATTTTGTCTAGTACCCTTTCAGCACCTCTCTCTCTCTCTTCCTCTTCAGGACTTCCTCTGAGTCGGATATAGTTGTTTGATTGTATCACTCAGGTCTCGAATTCTCCTTTCCTGCTTCTGGATCAATTTGTTTGTTTGTTTGTTTCCGGCTTCCTCTTTTGCTATAACTGTGTCTTCCAATTTACCTAGTCTTCTCTCTGCCTCTTCAAGCCATGAGGTTGCTGCCTTCATTTTATTATTCACCCATTTTTAACCTTTTATTAACTTGTCATACCTATTTTGAATGTCCCTAATCATTGTATCAGTAGCTTCTCTGATGCTTTTTTCAAGCCCAGTGATTAATTTTATGATTTTTTTTAAGTCTTGTTCAGTTATGTTACTTAGATCTTTTTTGAGCAGTTCTGTGGCTGTGACTTCTTCCTGGAGTTTCTGTAGAGGAGAATTCTTTCGTTTTGTCATTTTGGTTAGTTTTCTGTCTCTTGTCAGTTTTAAAAGCTTGTTGTGTAGTGTGCACCTGTTAGTATTGTTCTGTTCAAGGAGGCTTATTGACTGTCCATGACCTGTCTTTTCAGGAAATGTTCTTTTAATGGTGTCTCTCAGTTTCTCTTCTTGTGCCTTTGATTATTTTATTTCCCTACTCAGTGATATTTGGGACTCTCCGTCATGCACACTTTGGCTTGTTTCTTGGAGTAACCCTGAAAAGGAAAAGAAACAGCCAATCACACAGGGAACAGAATCACACAAATTCACAAATAAAACAAAGAAACAAATTAAAAGGGGGACAGAAAGAAAATAAAAGGAAGGGAGAGTAAAGAAAAGAAAAGAAGCGGAGAAAAAATAAAGGAGGTAGAGACAACAAAGGACAATGGACAGCCTAAAAGTGTATAACCACTCGAGGGGAGAGATAAGGATGAGATAAGGGAGAATATATTCAGTTATCTTTGAGGTTGTCTTCTTTCTGGAGTCTGTATTTTCTCCTTCCACTCTTGCTGGTAAGAGTAATGTCCTTCTCAGTTCAATAGATGGGGAAGACAAAGTTTACAGAGCTCCCTTCTTCTCCGCCATCTTGGTTCCTCCTCCCTTATTATATTTTAAAGTCTATTTTGTGGTATAATCATTGCTACCTTGTTTTTTTTAACCTTACATTGGCATGGTAAATATTTTTGCATTCTTTTCATTGGTGCTTTTATTTAAAAATTGATAATATATCAATCATATGGAATATAACCAAGCCTCCATGAACTGATCTGAAACATTCTTAAAATAGTTGACTTAGTTTAAAAAGCATGCCTGGTTCGTGCTTGATTCGCAGGTTACAAAAAATTTGAACTAGGGACACAAAATCAAAAATGAATGATTGGGACTTCATCAAGATAAAATGTTTCTGCGTAGTGAAGGAAGCAATAAACAAAATTAAAAGGAAGCTTATGGAATGGGAGAAGATAATTGCAAATGACATGTTGGATAAACTGGTAGTAGGGGAGGGTGGGTAGGTGAGGGTCAAAGAAAGAGGGAGACACAGAATCCAAAGACAGGCTTCAGGCTCTGAGCTAGCTGTTAGCACAGAGCCCGATGCAGGGCTCAAACCCACAAACCATGAGATCATGACTTGAGCTGCAGTTGGACACTTAACCGACTGAGCCACCCAGCCACCCCAGAGGTCTGGTATCTAAAATATATAAAGAGCTTATAAAAATCAACACCCAAGGGTGTCTGGGTGGCTCAGTCGGGTAAGTATATGGCTTCAGCTCAGGTCATGATCTCACGGTTTGTGAGTTTAAGCCGGATCTGTGCTGACAGCTAAGAGCCTGGAGCCTGCTTCAGATTCTGTGTCTTCCTCTCTCTCTGCTCTTCCTCCCTCATGCTCTGTCTCTCTCTTCCTCACAAAACAAATAAATAATCATTAAGAAAAGAAAAAAAACTCATTTAAAAAATCAAGTAACAATTCCAGTTAAGAAATGGACAGAGGACATGAAGAAACATTTCTTCAAAGAAGATACACAAATGGCTAAATGGCACATGAATAAATGTTCAACACCACCTGTCATCAGGGGAATACAAATCAAAACCACAAAGAAATACCAATTCATACTGTCAGAGTGGCTAAAATTAATAACTCAGGAAATAACAAGTAATGACAAAGATGAGGAAAAAGGGGGAAACTTTTACACTCTTTCTGGGAATGCAAACTGCAGCAGACACTATGGAAAACAGTGTGGAGATTCCTTAGAAAGTTAATGATAAAAATATACTACAACACAAAAATTACACTACTAGGCATTTATTCAAAGCATACAAAAATACTGATTTGAAGGGGCTTGGCACCGTAATGTTTGTAGCAGTACTATCAACAGTAGCCCAATTATGGACAGACTCCAAATGTCCATGGAATGATGAATGGATTTTTAAAAAGGTGGTATATACATACAATGGAATGTTAATCAGCCATCCCAAAAATAATGGAATCTTGCCATTTTCAACATGGAAATTTAAGACACAAAACAGATGAACATTAGGTGAAGGGAAAGAAAAATAAAATAAGATAAAAACAGAGAGGGAGGCAAGCCATAAGAGACTCTTAACTATAGTGAACAAACTGAGGGTTGTTGGAGGGAAGGTGCGTAGGGGGATGGGCTACATGGGTGATGGAAGCATTGTTGTGATGATCACTGAGTGTTATATGTAAGTGAGAAATCACTAAATTCTAAGCCTGAAATCAATACTAAACTATGTGTTAACTACTTTAAAAGTAAACAAAATCTTGGAAGAAAAAAGAAAAGATTTTTGAACTATACAACTCGGGTTTTCTAGCCATAACATTAGAGGACTACATTTTTGAACTATGTCTCAAACAGAAAGAGAAACCACTTGTTTATTTAACAATATTAAGGAGGGAAAAGCAACAAAGTTGAATGTCAGTTTCAATGTATCTAGGTTTGTTTATTTATATTTATATCTTGAGCCATCCCTAGAAAATAATTTTTAAGTTGTCAAGTCTTATCTTTTCAATAATTTTATACTTTTAAAGTATATAAAACAATGCAATTTTCTCTACCTCGTCCATGTTGGCTTATTCCTAAATTATTATAAACAACTACAGTCTGTATACTTAATGCATTTTTGAGAATGCAGAAACTGTGGGACCTTGTTACCATAGAGTACAAGTGATACATTTGGCCAAAGGTAGTAGCATCACAAACTCAAAATTATCTATCTATAATCCATATTGTAGATTAAACTATTATCCATATTGTAGTTTAAATTTTTTTAAACTATTCTGTGAACAGATACTTATTTTGCATTGTAAACAAGTGCAATTGAGCCTCAAAAATTCTTTCATTTAATTTGTTAAAGATTATTTATTTATTATGAGAGACAGAGAGAACCAGCAGGGAAGGGGCAAAGATGCAGAGAGAGGGACAGAGGATCCAAAGAAGGCTCTACACTGAAAGCAGATAGCCTAATTTGGGGCTTGAACTCACAAACCTCAAGACCATGACCTGAGTAACTTAACCAACTAAACCACCAAGGTACTCCTCTCTCATTTAAATTTTTAACTCCATATTCAATAAATTTGGAATAACAATTGTTCCTCCATGTCTAGCAATTCTAAATATTAGATACAATGTATAATTTTAGAAAAATTCCAAACAGCATAGTTATTTTAATTTCTTATTAGTAGAGATTATGAAAAAAATTGTATTTTGAATACATACATTCTTTAAAAAGATAACTCATTATAGACACTTCTCCAAAGAAGAGATCCAGATGTCCAACCGACATATGAAAAAATGCTCAACATCACTCATCACCAAAACCACATTGAGATACCACCTCATACCTGTCAAAATGGCTAACATTAACAACTCTGCCAACAGATGTTGGTGAAGATGCGGAGAAAGATCTCTTTTGCACTGGTGGTGGGAATGCGAACTGGGGTAGCCACTCTGGAAAACAGCATGGAGGTTTCTCAAAAAATTAAAAATAGAACTAGTGACCCCTGGGTGGTTCAGTCGGCTAAGCCTCCGACTTTGACTCAGGTCATGATCTCACATTCGTGTGTTCAAGCCCTGCGTTGGGCTCTGTGCTGATTAAGCTTAGAGCCTGGGGCCTGCTTCCGATTCTGTGTTTCCCTCTCTCTCTCTGACCCTCCACCTCTCATACTTTGTCTCTCTCTGTATCAAAAGTAAATAAAAAAATTAAAAAAAGAAATTTTAAAAATAGAACTACCTTATGACCCAGCAATTGCACTAGTAGGTATTTTATCTCAAGGGATACAGGTATGCTGTTTTGAAGGGACACATGCAACCCAATGTTTATAGCAGCACTATCAACAATAGCCAAAGTATGGAAAGAATCCAAATGTCCATCAATGGATGAATATAATGGAATATTACTTGGCAGTTAAAAAATGAAATCTTGCCATTTGCCACTAAGTGGATGGAACTAGAGAGTATTATGCAAAGTGAAATTAGTCAATCAGAGAAATACAAATATCATATGACTTCACTCATATGAGGGCTTTAAGATACAAAACAGGTGAGCATAAGGGAAAGGAAGCAAAAATAATATCAAAACAGGGAGGGGAACAAAACATAAGAAACTCTTAAATATAGAGAACAAACAGAGGATTACTCTTAAATATGGAAGGGGAATAGGCTAAATGGGTAAGAGGTATTAAGGAATCCACTCTTGAATTCATTGTTATATAGTTATGCTAACTAACATGGATGTAAATTTTTTAAAAATTAAAAAAGATAAATCATTGTTTTATAATATTTTTTAAAGTTTTATTTATTTATTTTGAAAGAAAGAGATGGAGAGCACAAGCAGAGAAGGGGCAGAGAGAGGAGGACAGAGGATGCAAAGCAGGTTCTGCAATGACAGCAGGCAGCCCAATGAGGGGCTCAAACTCACAAATTGTGAGATCATGACCTCAGCACAAGTCAGATGCTTACCTGACTGACTAAGGCACCCAGATTTCCTATGTTTTATAATAAAATTTAAATAAAACTTTTTGTTTTAAGATATAGTAAAAAAAAATAAAGCCACATTTTGTAGGAAATGTTTCCACTCCACATTTTTTTTTATCATGTTGTTCTTCCATTTCTAGGGTGTTACAAATGAAAACATCAAATGTGTTTATGATATAGTCCAGAAAATTGATAGGTGATGCATTATCTTTCTCAATTCTTTTTGAAAGGTAAAGAATGCACATATTTTATTCATTCATTTTGAAGCAAAAATATTGGAAATTGGTTTTCTAATTTGCAATCTCAAATATTGCAAAATCTTTATTTTATAACCATAATAATTGACTGTGTCAAAACAAAATGTAACTTACATGTTTGAAACAACCTTATAATTCTCCATTTTCTTTTTTTTTAATTTTTTTTAATGCTTATTTATTTTTGAGACAGAGAGAGACAGAGTCTGAACAAGGGAGGGGCAGACAGAGAGGGAGACACAGAATCTGAAGCAGCTCCAGGCTCCAAGCTCTCAGCACAAAGCCTGACGCAGGGCTCAAACCCATGAGCCATGAGATCATGACCGGAGCCGAAACCAGACACTCAACCGAGTGAGCCACCCAGGCGCTCCACAATTCTCCATTTTCAATTGGTCAATTGGAAAATGCAAGACAAGAAACCATGTCTGTGGTTTCATGGGAAAAAATTCAACAGTGTTACACTTACCCCAAATATCTTTCCTGGTTAAAGCATGGTCTATTCCTGTTAGATTAACACTATTTTTTTCACCATCCTTACTCACCTGGACTTCATCCCTCCAGGTTTACCCTTAATTACTTTGTGTAAAACTCTGAGTTAAGGAAAAGCAAGAAATGAGTATCTAAATACCCCCTAAATAAATAAATAAATAAATAAATAAATAAATAAATAAAATGAGTTTTTGCTAGAACATTCACTGTTTCTATTTCTTCATCCATCTCCTTTGCTCATGTTGTACCTTTTATGAGATATCTTGTTCCTGAGGAAGTTCCCCCTACCCAGACTCCACTATTTACCTGAAGGTAACATCTAGTCATTATTCAAACATGAGTTCCAAGGCCTTCTCTCAATCCTCTTGACTTGAATTAACTCACATATCACAGGCATAACTGATGTTTTTTCATGAGCTATTCATTTTCTAAATCAGCATAAAAGCATATTGTATACTTTATAAGACCTATAACTACAACTACTATTTCAAATTTATTGGAGATAGCAGCCATATGCTATTTATATTTTAATAGCACTTAGCTAATATGATTATTATAATACATCATAAAGTATTTACTGAATAAGTTAAATGTAGACTACTTAGCATCCTATATCTTTGTTTAATAAATTACATAGTTTACGACTCAATTCAGATATCACTTCATGCAAAGAACCTTCCCTAAATATTCATTCCAACCTGGGATAAAGTTTCTCCACAGCATCTTATGCAATTGTGGATCCTGAACTTACTACGTGGTCGTGACTATTAACCTCCATTGTATGTCATTAGGGATAGATCATGTAGAACAAGGTAAACTCCAATAAATATGAGCCAATGATTGGATCACCTCAATGATGAAAAGCCAAATTTAAATGAGTGTGTTTTTTAAAATAATATTACCTACACAACCACCAAACAGATAATAAAGCTATTTTAAATTTGAAGAGAGAAATGTAACTCTCTATTTGGAGATAATTTCAAATTTGCCAAAATGTAATACAAATAAGAAGGTACAAAGAACCTTTTGCCTATTGTTACCATTTTGCCTATTTGCTTCATAACTTCTCTATCTTTCTCTCAAACCTATCATTAATATTGTACCTGTCTTCTTCCTAATTCTGTCAATCTCTCTGTTTCTTTCTTTTTATCTATTAAAGACAATTTTTAGGGGCGCTGGGGTGGTTCAGTTGGTTAAGCATCTGACGTCATCTCAGGTCATGATCTCATTGGCCGTGGGTTTGAGCCCTGCGCTGGGCTCTGTGCTGACAGCCTGCTTCAGAATCTGTGCTCCCTCTCTGTCTCTCTGCCCCTCCCCTATTCATGCCCTGTCTCACTCTCTCAAAAATAAATAAACATTAAATTTTTAAAAGACAACTTTAAAAAAAGGAAGATCATTTGATACACTTTATAACTTTTATATCTCTATATTTGTTTAATGTATTTTCTAAAAGAATGGATATTCTACAGAATGAGTGTGTAATAATCAATGTCAGTAACTGTAATGTCAGTACAATATGATAGTAAAATTTACTTTGAATGGAGAAAGAGAATGGAATCAAAGAGATTTGTAATATACATAACGAATTACTAAAAGAGGTATTCAAACGATAAGACACATTATGAGATGAGTGTCTAAGGAACAACATTGGCCTAAGACTCTAAAGTTATAATATTGGAGAAATAGAAAGAAGTATTAATATACAAAGTTACTATTTTATAGTTTCCTGAAAGACTGTTCCCACATTCAACATTTTCTTCAGAGCTCCCATAACATCCTTATTCCTGAGACTATAGATTAATGGGTTTAACACAGGAGTGAGGATGGTATAAAAGACAGATACAACCATGTCCTTCTCAGGGGTGTGGTAGGAGTTGGGGAGCATGTAGGTGTAGACAGCAGCCCCATAGAAAAGGATGACCACAGTCATGTGGGAAGAACAAGTGGCAAAGGCCTTTTTCTTTCCCTCTGCTGAGTTCATCCTGTGGATGGTGAGGAGGATGAAAGAATAGGAACCTGAAATGACTGTCACTGGGATGAGGAGCATGAGAACACAGCACAAGTACATGAGTGTCTCATAGAGGGAAGTGTCTGAGCAGGAAAGCTTCATTACAGCAGGAACTTCACAGAAGAAATGATGGATCTCCCGGGATCTGCAGAATGGGAAGGTCATAGTGATGGGTGTCAGCATGAATCCATCCACAGATCCCAGAAACCAGCAGCCAGATGCGAGGAGAAGACATATTTTATGGCTCATAAGGACAGGGTAACGAAGAGGATGGCAGATGGCCACATAGCGGTCATAGGCCATGGCAGCTAGAAAGAAAAATTCTGAACCTGCTAGTGTCACATAGAGGAACATTTGCAGCCCACACTCAGGGGTTGAGATCTTATTTCTACCCATGATCTGGTCCATGAGCATCTTGGGCACAGTGACAGAAATGTACATTACATCCATGAGAGACAACTGGCTAATGAAGAAGTACATGGGGCTGTGGAGGTGGGCATCAAAATGTATCAGAAAAATCAATACAGCATTCCCAGTTAAAGCCATCAAAAAAATTACAAAAATGACCACACACAGGAGAGTTGGGTGATTTGATTGACTGAAGATTCCCACCAGAATGAAATCAGACTGTCCAGAGTAATTTGCCACCCAGCTCATGTTTTCCATAAAGTTTCATTTATATCACTGAGAGTAGCTTTGGAGTTAATAATCAGTCATGGATTCTTCCACCTGAAATGAATAAATAAATATTTACTAAGAGAGTGCATATGAGTATGTGTTTGTGACAACCTGATAGAGCTAAGCAAAGTTTCGTATGTGTGCAGAAATGGGGATGGTTAATTGCTTAATACTTAGAATTTACTTAAAAATGAAGAATTAATAACAATGAGTAAAAATATTTGGCAATTTATACTGAAGTTGCTACAACTCAGGTAATATGGTATCCAAATGATAGATATTGTCACCCATCAACATATATTGGGAATTTGCAGAGATGATTACTTAAACAAACACAAAAAAAGTATATTATTGAAAGAAAAGATAAATAAAACTCTACTTTTAGGGGGTCTGTTATATAAATCTAATTTAGAAGCCAAATGGAATTTCACAAAAATCTCAAATGTATATTTTATGTAAGAGAGGTTTAAAAAGTAACAACACAATTTGGGAAAAATCTGTACCAAAGTTCTGAATAATCCCATTCCCATAGGATAGAGCTACACAGTGAGACTATGCTATGTAGAGTGAGCCATGCATTCCCAAGAGGAGGTCAGGGTCCTCACATATGACTGACCCTTTAGAGACCTGAGTAGCAGAATCTCAACTGACCACAGTTAGAAATCTAGATTTTCCTCTACCCATTGTATTGCATTGTCCATTCTACATAAAAACAGGATAAAATAATAATTTTTTACATCAGCTCTGGTTAGGATTAAATAAGAACAAAATGAAGGTGTTTAAAACATTACCAGTTACAGAGGAATAAGCACATATAAGGTTAGATTAATGTGTTAATACCTACAGTAATTGTTTTTGTGGAATGTATATAAGGAATGGTTATTGTCTTATCATGTGAGATACCTTAGTTTTCCAGTTTCAGCATCTGCCCATACATTTAAGTATTTGAATTTATTAATATTTGATAATTTGTGTAGCTCCAAACACTTGCATGCACATGTACATATATTTATTTTATACATATATGTACACTAACTTTATATATTGTTTATATAAGTTCATAATATATTTATATTATATATTTATATAATAATATATTATATAATATTTAATGTTATATACACTAATTTACATGACTATTTAATTTAAATAAGTATATAATGGAGGTATAAATAAAATATAAATTAAACATAAATATTCATTATTTCAAGCTGGGTCATACCTCTATGGAACATCTCATTTTGATTCCATCTAGTACATGCTTCTCCAAATTGAAATTGATCTCTTTATAACTCCGTTGTGAGGGAGAGACTTGGAAATAGATGGTCACTGCTTTAGTAGGTAAGGCTTTAGCTGTTTATCCAAATGTCATATGCTCTATGCACACAGCAATTAATTTTTCAAAGAAACTAAAATGCATAGAGAAAAACTGCATACCACTGAGATGTCACTGACTGACACTCACTGCTGACTTCTTGATCTTGCGGCTTGCAAGTCTGTTAGACTCTGAAGACAAATCAAAGTGAAATTAAAATTGGTTATTCTTAAGGAGTTAAGAGTTACCTACTTAGAGACAGATGTTATATAATGGAGATTTAAACTAGAATTTAAAAATACATAGAAAATAAATAAGGTCAATAAACAGAAAGAATCTTTGCTCATTATGAATACAATTAGTAATAACTTCTTAAACATTTTCTCTTATGGAGATTAAAGCTTTGTAACTTTTTAAATGTCTGATACATTAAATGTTACATTTAATTTTTTTTACATTTTATTTATTTTTGAGAATCAGAGAGAGACAGAGCGTGAACAGGGGAGGTGCAGAAAGAAAAAGAGACACAGAATCTGAAGCAGGCTCCAGCTAGCAGTCAGCACAGAGCCGTATGCGGGGCTCAAACCCACAAACCATTAGATCATGACCTGAGCCAAAGTTGGATACTCAGCTGACTGAGCCACCCAGGCGCCCCTAAATGTTACATTTTAAAACCCCTTGCAAAGAGGAAGGAAATATTAGATTCTTTTGGGGGGAAAGTTTGCAAGTAATTATGATACAAGAATATTTCAAGAAGAATCTTCAAGTTTCAAATACATTTTATATTTCTGTGATAATTCAGAGGCTAATTGTAATATTCACCTTATTACACTCCCTTGTTTTGGGGCGCTGAGATGGTGGACAATTCTGAACATGCCTCTGAAGCCTTAACAAAATATCCAACAAGTTAAAGGGCTCCTGGTTGTCTAAATGGTTAAACATCTGACTTTGTTTAAAACTCAGATCATGATCTCAACTTGATGAGATCAAGACATGTGGCAGGCTCTGTGCTAGTGTGGAGCCTGCTTGGTATTTCCCCCTCTCCTTCAGCCCACACACCACATCTTCTTGATACATTCATCAGATGATGGACATTTAGGCTCTTTCCATGGGTTTGGCTATTGTTGACAGTGCTGCTATGAACATTGGGGTACATGTGCTCCTATGCATCAGCACTTCTGTATGCCTTGGGTAAATCCCTAGCAGTGCTATTGCTGGGTCATAAGGGAGTTCTATCGATAGTTTTTTGAGGAACCTCCACACTGTTTTCCAGAGCGGCTGCACCAGTTTACATTCCCACCAGTCAGAGTGGCTAAAATGAACAAATCTATGCACTGTTTAAAAACATTCCAATGAACTACAAAAAACATTTACTGACCAAGGGTATATTTACCATCAAAATGAAGCAAGGGACAGCACAGTGAATAAAACATTAAAGACCTTGAAGTTGATTGTGAATGGATGGAGGGAAAGAAAGAGAATGCTTAGGAGTGCTGCAAAAATCACTGATGCAATTTGATAAATAAGAATAACTGTGATCAAGCTACACTGAATAGCACAACCAAGACACCTGATGAATGGATCAAGAAGATGTGGCATATATATATAATGGAGTACTACATGGCAATGAGAAAGAATGAAATCTGGCCATTTGTAGCAAAGTGGATGGACCCCGAAGGTGTCATGCTAAGCGAAATAAGTCAGGCGGAGAAGGACAGATACCATGTTTGCACTCATAGGTCTAACAGGAGAACAGGAGAAACCTAATGGAGGACCAGGGGGAGGGGAAGAGGGAAAGAGACTTGGGGAGAGAGAGGGACACAAATGATGAGGGACTATTGAATACTGAAAACGAACTGAGGGCTGAAGGGGTGGGGGAAGGGGGTGATGGTCATGGTGGGGGGCACTTGTGGGGAGAAGCACTGGGTGTTATATGGAAACTAATTTGACAATAAAGTATTATTAAAAAATAATAAAGATGTTTATTTTCCATAAAAAAGAAAGGCACCTGACGTGTCTAATGGAATGCTGTCTGTACCATACAGGACAACTAGCCTCCAAGTTTATTACTCTCTTTATCCAGTTGCTTGAGAGTAATTTAAACAGCTTTGTGCATGTTCAACTTGGAGAATCATTGATAGTGATGGCAGAATAATATTGAATCTGTATTTGAAACCAAAGCATGTATTTAATGGTGCACCACATTTTAATCTTGTCCAAGAAGTCTATGACATACTTATTTTCTCCTTTACAAATTAAAGAGATTCAAGGTCTTGTGGTAAGTGTCTAATATAACAAACTACCTCAGCAAGACTGAGACCAACATTCTCTAACTCTGCTTTAGATACATCCCCCTCTACATAGTTTATAATTTGGATTTTTGGTGACACGTTATAAGTTTAAACAAGGAAACATAAATGTGATTAAGACATTTGTTTCAGAGTTCTAACTATCCCAAATAATACCCATCAAGGTAAATATAGCCACTCTTCCTCTGCAAAATTTTAGCCTCACAAAAATAACATGTTATCCAACAATATAGAAATAATATTCATTATTTTATCCCTTCAGTAATTGAAAATTGATCATCCATTTCCAAATCAGTTAGAGTAAATATGTATTATATAAAAAGTTTCAAAGGGAAAAGTGCATTTCCTTTTCTCAAGAAAAATAGATGATAGGTAGGGTGCCTGGGTGGCTCAGTTACTTAAGCATTCAACTCTTTATTTCAGCTCAGGTCATGATCTCATGGTTCATGAGATCAAGGTCTTCTTTGGGCTCTGCACTGAAAGTCCATAGCCTGTTTAGGAATCTCTCTCTCTCTCCCTCTCCCTCTGCCCTTTCCCTGCCCACACTCTCTCCTCTTTCTCCTCTCTCTATCTCTCTCTCTTTCTCTCTCTCTGTTTCTCAAAATAAAGAAACATTTAAAAAAACAAAAAAAAATAGATGATAGGCAAAATAATTGTATAAATAGTTTCAATAGCTAATAGAATGGTCAGAAGCAGAACAAGCAAGGGCAATAATTACCCTTTTGCTTTTTCATGTTTTATCTACCTCTCTGGCTGAATCCACCATCAGATGATACTGTAAGCTTTATCCAGATGGCAAATGAAGTATCACCAGGTTAGATTTATAAAAAAGGCAGAGTAATGACATAATTCCTGGTTTCATAGGAGAGGATTAAGGTGTCTGTTGGTAAATACCCTTGAGACTTTAAAGAGGCATGCAGCTAAAAACAGCTAAAAAACTAATATTTTGGTTGCACTATTTTGGTTTTTTCCTCATGCCTTTAAAAAAATCTCCTTTGGGCTCCTGGGTGACTCAGTCAGTTAAGAGTCCGACTTCGACTCAGGTCATGATCTCATGGTTTGTGGGTTCAAGCCCCACATCGGGCTCTGTGCTGACAGCTAGCTCAGAGCCTGGAGCCTGTCTTCAGATTCTGTGTCTCCCTCTCTCTCTGACCCTCCCCTGCTCATGCTGTCTCTCTCTCTCTCTCTCTCTCTCTAAAATAAATAAAAACAGTAAAAAATAATCTCCTTTTGTTATTCTGCATATGTAATATGCATCAAAATCTTAACCAATATTTAAAATAACCTCAAATCTCACCATTGTTTTTTTTCTGTAAAGTATATTAATTTTGTAGCTTTTTTGTTTTACAAAGTTCATTTTATATATGTAATAGATATGTACATGTATAATCATGTAATCTTCAAAAATTGATTAAATGTTACTTCTCTTTTATTCTTTTCATCTTTTGCAGATATAGAAGCTGAGAGATCAATTAATGTATCAAAGACAACACCACTAATCAGTACTTTGGTGGAGATTAAAATTGAGGTTGTGCTCCTTCACACCTTTTTCTCTGTCACTTTTCATGAGTTTATTGATTGCACTTTTTTCTGCCATTAACATAGTATTTATGCTACTTTAACATTGCATTTATTTTCTTTATTTTTCCATTTTATTTTGATAAAATATACTTAACATAAAATATATCATCTCAACCATTTTTAAGCATGCAGTTTGATGGCATTGAGCACATTTTGTTGTGGTTGTTCTACAATGAACACCATCTCCAGAACTCTTCATCTTGTAGATTTTCAATTCAATACCCATTAAATAATAACTCCCCATTCCTCCTTTCCCCCATCCCCTGGCAATCAGCATTATGCTTTATATATTTGAATACTCAAATTACTTCATAATAAGTGAGATCATACAGGTTTGTATTTTTATGACTGGTTCATGTCACATAGCATTATTTTGTCAAAGTTCACCCATGGTTCAGCATATTACAGAAATTCCTTCATTTTAAGGTTAATATCCCATTGTATGTATGCACAAACTTGCTTTTCCATTTATCTATTAATGAAAGCTTGTATCCATTTTTTACTATTGTATACAATGTTGCTAGAAACATATGTATATAAATATCTCTTAAAGACCCTGCTTTCACTATTTTGTGGCATAGAGCTATAATGGAATGTAAAATCACATTGTAATTCTATGTTTAATTTTAGGGGAATTCCTGTACTCTTTTCCACAACAGCTGGACCATTTGATATTTCCACCAACAGTGCATAGGGTTCCAGTTTCTCCGCATCTTCACCAACACTTGTTATTTTCTGTGTGTGACATTATCTATTCTAATGGGTTTAAGGTTATGCCTAATTTAATTTTAGTCTGTATTTCCTAATGATAAGTAATGTTAAGCACCTTTCAATGTGCTTTTGCCCACTTGCATATCTTCTTTAGAGAAATATCCATGCGAGTCCTTGTCTATCTTTAAAAAACAGGTGGGTGGCCTGGGTGGCTCACTCCATTAAGCGTCTGACTGCTGCTCAGGTTGTGATCTCATCTTTCATGAGTTTGAGTCCCATGTCGGGCTCTGTGCTGACAGTTAAGAGCCTGGAGACTGCGTTTGATTCTGTGTCTCCCTCTCTCTCTGCCCCTCCCCCACTTGTATTTCTCTCTCTCTCTCTCTGTCTCTCTCTCTCTCTCTGTCTCTCTCAAAAATAAATAAATATTTTCAAAATCAGGTTTTTTGCTTTTGTGTTGCCGTATTTTAGCAGTACCCTGTAAATTCTGGATATTAACATTTTCAAGGTATGAAATTTAAAATTATTTTATACAGTTCTGTAGGTTGTTATTTATTCTCTTGGTATTCGCTATTAAAGCACACTTTTTTAAAATGTTTATTTATTTTTGGGAGAGAGAGAGAGTAAGGGAGAGAGAGCACACACGCACGCGCGCGCGCGCGCGCGAGAGAGAGAGAGAGAGAGAGAGAGAGAGAGAGAGAGAGAGACTCCGAGGTGGGAGGACAGAGATACAGAAAAGAGGATCCAAAGCTAGCTCTGCGCTGACAGCAGTGAGCCCAATTCAGGGTTCAAATTCAGGAATTATGAGATCATGACTCCAAGAAAAATCAGAAGCTCAGCTGACTGAATCACTCAGGTGCCCAGAAAGCAGAACTTTTTAAATTCATTTTTTCTACTTTTCTTTTGTTGTCTATGTCTTTGCTGTCATTTCAAGAGACAACAAATCCAGTGTTTGTTTCCCCAAGCTTCTTTTTCCCCTAAAAGTTGTGTAGTCTTAAATTTTATATTTAGGTATTCACTTAATTCTGCATTATTTTTTTGGAATATAACATTATATAAGGGCTCAACCTCATTATTTTGCTTGTGGATGACAAGCTTTTTCCAACATTTGTTGAAAACACTCCCTTTTTCCCCTTGAATGATCTTTGTTTCCTTGAAAAATAATTTTACCATTTATGTAAGAATTTATTTCTGGGCTTTCTAATCCATTCCATTGGCATTTGTGTCTGACCTTATGTTAGTACCAAACTTTTATTGCAGTATTTTTGTAGTAACTTTTTAAATTTTTCTTTCTGTTTTTTATTTATTTTTGAGAGACAGCTTGAGCAGGGGAGGAGTAGAGAGAGAGGGAGACACAGAATCTGAAGCAGGCTCCAGGCTCTGAGCTGTCAGCACAGAGCCCGACACGGGGCTCAAACCCATGAACCGCGGGATCATGACTCGAGCCAAAGCCGGATGCTTAATCGACTGAGTCACCCAGGCGCCCCCTTTGTAGTAACTTTGAATCAGGAAGTGTGGGTCTTCCTGCTTTGCTCCTCTTTGAGATTATTTTGTCTATTTGGGGTCACTTTAAATTTTATAAGAATTTTTAGAGTGGGCCTTCTATTACTATAAATATCATCATTAACATTTGATAGAGATTGCATTGAATTTGTAAATTATTTTGGTTAGTATCACCATCTTAGTAGTAAGTCTTGCAACCCATGGAAATAGAATATTTTATTTCTCTATATCTTTCTTAGTTCCTTCCAGAAATATTTTGTCATTTTTATTGTGCAAAGTGTTCACTGATGGAGTCCCGCTCTGACCAGTCCAGGGGTACTCTGAAGGGCTGGCATCGGCCTGAAGGAAAGGACACAGACAGCACAGGTTTGTCCATTTTTCAGCAAGCTTATATATGCTTTCTACTTCCTATATGTTTGCGTCAAGATTTTATTTTTACTCTTAGAATGTTCTCAGGGAAATCATCCATGAATAAACTTTCTGGTTATTACCTTGTGTTTCTGCTCTTTTACTTCAAAGAATTAATCTTTAATCTTACTATTTCTATGCCTGACAAGCAAGAGGGCTAGTTATTTTTTATATTTATAGTTCCATTTGTTTTAACTGAAACTGGTAGAGCTTATTCCTTAGAGAAATTGGAGCATGACTGCTTTCTTAGTTTTTGCCCACTAACCTTTTACAGGAGCAAGTTTTCTTCAAAGTGCACTTAATGATTAACCGACTGCTAAGTTATAGGGAAAGACTCAGTAAGAAGAATAAGCTGATTGAAAAAGCTGATTGATTAGAAGAAGGGATATCAGTAGCTTTGCTTCCAGAGAACCGCAACTTTTTTGGATTTCTATTATTTTAAAGTTATTTCTGTATTTTATAGGGTTTTCTACATATAAGTACTTATCATCTGTGTATAAAAGTAATGTTATATATTTCTTTCCAAATTAAATGCATTTATTTCTTTGCCTTGCCTAATTACTCTGGTTCAATTTTCCAGTAAGATGTATAATAAAAGTGGTGAACATGGACATCCTTGTACTACTTTAGATCATAGAGGAAAACTTTTGCTATTCTGTATGTGAATTCACTGTTAATTTTTCATGGATCACTTTGAGTATGGTAAGGTGGTTAAAATACTACATATATACATATATATATATATATATATATATATATAAGTTTACATAAATATATGGAAAATTTTACATTTAGGACAACATAGATGGGACTCGAAAGCATTTTAAATAAAATAAGTCAGAAAGATCAAGAAAAATACTGCATAATCTCACCTAAAACAACAACAACAACAGCAAATAAATCAATTCATAGATTGGTGGTTGCCAGAAATGGAGGATGAAGGGTGGGTAAAATGGGTGAAGATGGTCAAAAAAGTACAAATTTTCAGTTATAAAATAAATTAATAAATACTTAGGATTTAATATCCAGTATGGGACTATAGTTAATTATTTTGTATTGTATATTTTGAAGTGCTGAGAGCAGAAAGGCAAACCATAAAACAGACTTTAAGAAAACAAACTGACAGTTGCTGGAGGGAAGGTGGGTGGGGGATGGGTTGAATGTGTGATGGGTATTAAGGAGGGTATTTGTAGTGATGAACCCTGAGTGTTGTATATAAGTGATTAATCACTAAATCCTACCTGTGAAACTAATATTACACTGCATGTTAACTAAAGTATTCAGACTTTGGGCTCCCACTCCCCAGCATCTGATTTTCTGTGCATTCCAAGTTAAGCGTCCAAACAGCATACCCAGAATGCAGTTTTCATCAGCTCAGCAGAGAGGAAAACATGAGGCTCAAAAGTAAATACAACATTAGAAAATAAATTTTTTAAAGAAAAGTTAAAAAATAAATATTTAAAAATTTTAAAGTACTTAATATGAAACACTGAATTATTTTTCGAAATAATTATAGCATCAAATTTTACCTGCACTAGCACTGAATTTTGTGTTTTTCATCTCATCCAATTTGATAGATACACACCATTGTTTACTTTACTTTTCCTTATTACTTATATGTTTATATGACTTTTCATATCTTTATCTTTATAACCAGTAATTCTGTGAAATCTCTTTACAATTTTGGTAATTTTATTTATTTTCAGATTATGTGTATATATATTCTGCATAATATTGCAGTTACTTTGGTAAAAAGCACATTTTTTGGATTTGATATTTTGGTGAAGTATTTTTTATTTTGTGTGATATGTTAATATTAATAATGAGGAGTTAAATGATAAAAAATCATACAGATTCAAAATGGTACCTGCATCCTGATCTTATAGCAGTATTATCAACAATATCCTATGGAGAGTCAGTATCCACTGACTGATGAATGGATAAAGAAGATGTGGTATACATATAATGGATTACTACTCAACCATCAGAAAGAATGAAATATTGCCACTTGCAAAGACATGGATGGAGTTTGAATGTGTTACACCAAGCAAAATAAGTCAGTTAGAGAAAAACAAATGCCATATGATTTCATTTGTGTGGAACTAAAGAAATAAAACAGGTGAACATATGAGGGGTTGGGGAAGAGAGAGGGAAACAAACCATAAGAAACTCTTAAAGATAGAGAACAAACCAAAGGTTGATGGAGGGAAGTAGGTGGGGAATGGTCTAGGTGTGTGATGGGTATTAAGGAGGGCACTTGTTGTGATGAGCCCTGGGTGATGTGTCCTCTTCAATTTATTTCAGTAGCCTTTTACAGTTTTCAGAGTACAGATTTTTCAACTCTTTGGTTAGATTTTTTTTAGGTACCTTATGGTTTTTGGTGCAATTACAAATGGAATTGATTCCTTCACTTTCTCTACTGCTTCATTATTGATGTATAGAAATGCAACTGTTTTCTGTAGGTTGATTTTGTTTCCTGTTACTTTACTGAATTCATGTTTCGGTTCTAGTAATTTTTTGGTGGAGTCTATTGTGTTTTCTATAAAATATATCATGTAATCTGCAAAGAAAGCCTGAATTCTTGGTTAACAATTGGATGCACTTTCGTTAGTTTGTCATCTGAACCTCTCTTCTCTCTGAGGCTATGACTTCCAGTACTATGTTAAATAGCAATCTTGAGAGAGGACATCCCTGTGTTTCCTAACCTTAAAGGAAATATTCTCATTTTTCCCTACTGAAGATGTTA
>NC_043705.1:4217161-4223086 GCF_006229205.1 Suricata suricatta
GAAATACAGGTAATTATAAGAGAATATTATGAAAATGCATATGGCAACAAATTAGATAACCTGAAAGAAATTGATAAATTCCTAACAACATATAAGCTACCAAAACTGAAATAGGAAGAAATAGAAGGCATGAAGAGATCTATAATGAGCAAAGAAATTTAACCAGCAATCAAAAACTTCTGAAAGAAGAAAAGTCCAAGGCTAAATGTCTTCAGAGTGGTATTGTACCAAAAAGCTAAAAAAGAGTTAATACCTATTATTCTCAAAGTATTCCAACAAATCAAAAAGGGAGAAAAACCTCCAGATTCAATGTAAGAGACTAGCAGAACCTTGATGCCAAAACCAGATATACTCCTATATATATATACAATCTTACAAAAAAAAAAAATACAGGCCAATATTTCTGATGAGCACAGATGAAGAAATTTCCAATAAAATCCTGGTAAACCAAATTCAACAGAACATTAAAAGAATAATTCACCAAAATCAAATGGGATTTATTCCTTTTGTAAACATGATTGAATATTAGCGACACATCACATTATTAAAAGAAAGGATAAGAAACATATGATCATTTTAGTAAATGTAGAAAAAAGATTTGACAAATTATAAGGTCTATTATTAATAAAATCCCTCAAAAAAGTAGGACTATATGGAACATACCTCAAAATAGTAGAGCGCACATACGAAAAACCCAAGGCTTGTATTCTTTTTTTTTATAAGGCATGCTCATTTCTTTTTTTCAAAGGTTTTATTTATTTTTTTTTTTGGAGAGAGAGACAGCATGAGCAAGGGAGAGTCAGAGAGAGAAGGAGACACAGAATCAGAAGCAGGCTCCAGGCTCTCAATTGGCTGTCAGCACAGAACCTGACGTGGGGCTCGAACCCACAAACTGTGAGATCATGACCTGAGCCGAAGCCAGACCCTCAACTAACTGAGCCACCCAGGCACCCCAAGGCTTGTATTCTTAATGGTGAAAAACTGAGAGGTTTTCCTCTATGGTCAGGAACAAGATAAGGATGTCCCCTATCACCACCATTATTTAACATAGTACTAGAAGTCTTAGCCACAGAAATCACACAACAAAGAGAAATAAAAGACATCCAAATCAGCAAGAAAGAAGTCAAACTTTCACTACTGGCAGATAACATAATACATTATGTAGAGAACCAGAGACTCCACCAAAACACTGCTAGAATTGATAAATCAGTTCAATAAATCACAGAACATAAAATCAGTATTCTGAAATATATTGCATATCCATATACCAATGTGAAATACCAGGAAAAGAAATTAAAAAATCAATCCCATTTGAAATTCCACCAAAGTCCATACCATCAGACAGCAAAAGCTTGGGAAGACCCTCCCCCAGATGAACAGCATAAGTCCATGTCACTGGATTCTCTAAAATCTGGAGTTTTAAAATCTGGAGTTTTGTGCCTGAAATAAAAAAAAAAAAAAAAGATTGGGCATTGGAGGGGCATATGCAGGTTCCTGATGGAAAGTGGGGACACAAGAGGGGTGACTTATTGCTCTTATGTGAGGGTTCCCTGAATAGTGAGGGCCACAAACTATCAGTTCCTGGGCAGGACAGAGGGACACCACCGTATGTATCTTACTCATCAGCACTGAAAGCCTTCAAGGAACAAAACAACACTACCTAGAGGAGGCAAGAGCCACTCACACCAAGCCTTGCTCCTCAGCACCCTGAAGATTTCCACAACCACAAGAAAAACCACCTGAGAATCAGTGCAACACGATGCTCCTCTAGAAGACCAGCAAAACAACAATTTTGATTCATATAAATCATATATATTATTTATCTTCAATTTTCCTTTTATTTTCTAATCTTTTTGGATCTAGATTCTTTTCACAAACAGACCAAAACACACCCAGAATCTAGACTTACTGTCTTTTCATTGCTTTTCGGTTTTTCCTTTCTTCTTTTCATTTCTGGACCGAGGGAGAAATTCACCTGAAAAAAAGGAACAAGAAGGAGATCTTATGGCCATGGATTTAATCAATACAGATATAAGAAGGATGTATGAACTAGAATTTAAAACAGGAACTGTAAGTATTCCAGCCGGGCTTGGACCAAAACAAAGAGACTCTAGAAAAATCTCTTTCTGCAGAGATTAAAACTCTAAAATCGAGTCTGGCTGAAATTAAAAATGCTATAACTGAGATTCAAGCCCATATGGAGGCCATAAAAATTAGGATGGATGAAGCACAGGAATAAATCAGTGATATAAAAGATAAAATTATGGAAAATATTGAAACTTAAAAGAAGAGGGAAATAAACATATGAAGAGAAGATAGACTTAGAGAACTCAGAAACTTATTAAAATGAAATAAAATTCATATAATAAGAGTACCAAAAGATGAAGAGAGAGAGAAAGGAGCAGAATATTTAGCTAAGCAAATTATAGCATACAAATTTCCTCATCTGAGGAAGGAAACTGAAACCAAAGCATAAGAAACACAGAGAACTCTCATTAAATTTAAAAAAAAAATGCTGAACATCGCCAATGCAATTTCACGAAGTAGACAAAAAAATCTGAAAGCATCAAGGAAAAAAAATCCATAAAATACAAGAGAAAACAAATCAGATTCACAGCAGATCTGTCTACAGAAACATGGCAACCCAGAAAGAAGTGGCAGTATATATTTAACTTGCTGAATGGGAAATATATATAGGCAAGAATTCTTTATCTAGAAAGGCTGTCTTTCAGAAAAGAAGGAGAGATAAAGGTTTTTCCAAAGAAAATCTAAAGTAGTCTATGACTACTAAAACAGCCCTGCAAAAAAAAAAAAAAAAAAATTTATGGGGGATTCCATTAGAGGAGCAAAATAGACCAACAAAACAAATACTTTTTAGTATCACCAGAAACACCAACTCTATGGGCAACATAATGACACTAAATTCATGATTTAAATAATCACTCTATGTGTAAATGGACTAAATGATCCAATCAAAAAACATTCGTTATGATAATGGATAAGAAAAATCAACCTAAATGCTGACTACAGGAACCCATTTTAGACCTTAAGACATCTGCATATTGAAAGTGAGGGGAGAGGCATCCAAGACTCAGTAGGTTAAATGTCTGACTCTTGATTTTAGCTAGGGTCATGGTCTCATAGTTTGTGGATTTGAGCTTCACATTGGGCTTTGTGCTGACAGTGCATATCATGCTTGGGATTTTCTTTCCTTTTGTCTCTGTTCCTCTCACATTGGTTCTCTGTCTCTTTCACTCTCTCTCTCTCTCTGTCTCTTTACCCCCTAAAATTAAATAACTAACCTTTTGAAATTAAAAAAAAAGAAAGTGAGGTGATAGAGAATCATTTATCTTGCTAATTTATGTCAAAAGAAAGCTGGAGGTGGCATATTTATATTTTATTTTATTATGTTTTTGGATTGGGTCCATTTATTTTTCTTTTATTATTTTTCATAGTTTATTGTCAGATTGGTTTCCAAAAAACACCCAGTGCTCATCCCCACCATTGCCCTATTCCATGCCCATCACACCACTTTCCATTTCCCCTTCCCCCTTCAGCCCTCAATTTGTTTTCAGTATTCAAGAGTCTCATGATTTGCCTCCCTCCCTCTCCCTAACTATTCCCCTCTTCCCCTCTCTAATGGTCCTCCATTAGTTTCTCCTGTTATACTTATGAGTGAAAACATATGGTATCTGTCCTTCTCTGCCTGACTTATTTCACTTAGCATAACACCCTCGAGGTCCATCCACGTTGCCATGATTGGCCAGATTTCATTCTTTCTCATTTCCGTATAGAATCCCATTTTATATATAAACAAAATCTTCTTGATCCATTCATCATGGGATGGATATTTAGGTTTTTTCCATGAGCTGGCTATTGTTGAAAGTGCTGCTATGAACATTAGAGTACATGAGCCCCTGTGCATCAGCACTTCTGTATCCTTTGTGTAAATACCTACCAGTGCTATTGCTGGGTCATAGGGGAGTTCTATTGATAGGTTTTAGAGGAATCTCCACACTGTTTTCCAGAGCGGCTGCACCAGTTTACATCCCCACCAACAGTGTAGGAGGGTGCCTGTTTCTCCACATCCTCACCAGCATCTATAGTTTCCTGTTTTGTTCATTTTAGCCACTCTGACTAGTGTGAGGTGGTATCTCAGTATGGTTTTGATTTGTATTTCCCTGATGATGAGTGACGCTGAGCATCGTTTCATGTGTCTGTTGGCCATCTGGATGTTCTTTTTGGAGAAACGTTTACTCATGTAAACCATTTCTTCACTGGTTTATTCATTTTTCAAGATTGGTGAGTAACTTGTAGATTTTGGATACTAGCCCTTTATCTGATATGCCATTTGCAACTATCTTTTCCCATTCTGTTGGTTGTCTATTAGTTTTCTTGATTGTTTCCTTTGCAATGCAGAAGCTTTTTACCTTGATGAGGTCCCAATACTTTATGTTTGCTCTTGATTCCCTTGCCTTTGGGGATGTGTGGAGGAGGAAATTGCTGTGATCGATGTCAAGGAGACTATTTCCTGCTTTCTCCTCTGGGGTTTTGATGATTTTCTGCCTCACATTCAGGCCCATCACTCATTTTGAGTTTATTTTTGTGTACTGTGTAAGAAAATGGTCTAGTTTCATTCTTCTGCATGTTGCTGTCCAGTTCTCCCAGCACCACCTGCTAAAGAGGCAGTCTTTTTTCCATCGGACACTCTTTCCTGCTTTGTCAAAAATTAATTGGCTCTACATTTGTGGGCCCAGTTCTGGGTTCTCTATTCTATTCCATTGGTCTGTGTCTGTTTTGTGCCAAAACCATATTGTTTTGATGATGACAGGTTTGTAGTAGAAGCTAAAGTCTGGGATTGTGATGTTTCCTGTTTTATTCTTAAATATTACTTTGGCTGTTTGACACTTTTTGACATTCCATACAGATACTAGGATAGTTTGTTCTAGCTTTGAGAATAATTCGGGTGCAATTCTGATTGAGATTGCATTGAATGTGTAAATTGCTTTGGGTAATGAAGACATTTTTACAATATTTATTGTTCCCATCCATGAGCATGGAATATTTTTCCATTTCTTTGTGTCTTCTTCAATTTCCTTCATGAGCTTTCTATAGTTTTCATCGTACAGATCTTTTTAAATATTTGGCTAAGTTTATTCCTCTGTATTGTATGGTTTTTCATGCAATTGTGAATGGGATCAGTTTCTTTCTCTTTCAGTTGCTTCATTATTGGTGTATAAAAATGCAACCGATTTCGGTACATTGATTTTCTACCCTACAACACTTTTTTATGGATTCTTTTTATGATCATTTGTCATTCTGTGCTTTCAATAGCAGTATCTCTTTCATTGACAATATCCTTAAATTTTGTCCTATTTTAATTAGTTTAGCTAAAGATTTGCCAAATTTGTTTATCTTTTCAAAAATGTATCTATATTATATTGATTATTTGGTTTTTATAATCTCTACTACATTTTTATCTACTTTAATGCTTATATTTATTTATGTCTGATAAATTTGGGCTTTATCAATTCTTGGTTTTCAAGTTCCTTAAATCAGATAGCTTAAGACTTTTTTTTAAATAATATTTTATTGTCAAATTGTTTTCCATACAACACCCAGTGCTCTTCCCCATAAGTGCCCTCCACCATCACCACCACCTCTTTCCCCCCCTCCCCCTTCCCCTTTAACCCTCAGTTCATTCTCAGCATTCAATAGTCTCTCAAGCTTTGCATCCCTCTCTCTCCCCAACTCTCTCTCCCTCCTCCACTCCCCCTGGTTTTCCATTAGGTCTCTCTTGTTTTCCTGCTAGACCTATGAGTGCAAACATATGGTTTCTGTCCTTCTCTGCCTGGCTTACTTCACTCAGTATGACACCCTCAAGTCCATCCACTTTCCTACAAAGGGCCATATGTCATTCCCTCT
>NC_043705.1:4223186-4232585 GCF_006229205.1 Suricata suricatta
TGACTGGCGTGAGGTGGTATCTCAGTGTGGTTTTGATTTGTGTTTCCCTGATGATGAGTGATGTTGAGCATCGTTTTATGTGTCTGTAGGCCATCTGGATGTCCTCTTTGGAGAAGTGTCTGTTCATGTCTTCTGCCCATTTCTTCACTGGATTATTTGTTTTGTGATTGTGAAGTTTGGTGAGTTCCTTGTACATTTTTTATATTAGCCCTTAAGACTTTTTTAATGCAGGAAGACATCACTATAAACTGTTTCTTAGAATTATTTTGTTACATCTCATAAATTTTTCTATGTCATATTTCCATTTTTTTACTCAAAAGTTTTAATTCCCTTTTACATTCTTGTTTGATGTATTGATTGGCCAGGAGTATGTAGTTCAAATTATATATCTGTACATTTATTTTATTATTCCGACTAATAACCCCTTTGTAGTTTTATATAATTTTGGGTGAAAAAGAAACATACTATTTAAATATTTTTATATTTCTTTAGACTCACTTCATAACCTGCCATAATATCTATCCTGGGGAGTAGTCCATGTGCACTTGAGAAGAGGATATGTTCTGCTTCTATTGAATGGAATATTCCATATGTTCAATACCTGAATTTTGTAATACTGTTCATGTCTGTTGTTTTGTTATTGTTTTTAAAAATTATAGTTGACATACAATGTGATATTAGTTACAAGTGTAAAACACAATTTGACAGGTCTATACTTTAAGTGAAGTTGAGCATGGTAAATGTACCTACCATTAGTCACTATACAAAAATTATTGCAAAATAATTTATTATATTCTCTGTATATAGGAAAGTAAAAATATATTAAAAACTATGGAAAATGCAAATATATCTTTATTAAAGGTATATTCATCATTCCTGAGGTTATTGACTCTAATTATACTAGGAAAATAATAATGGTTATTAGTCCTTTCTCTCATTCCCTTACAGATTGCTATAGGACTTTATGGGCCTATCCCAAAGGGAACAATAGGGCTGATTTTAGGACATAGCAACCTTAATACCAAATACATTATTGTTAGTCCTGGAGCTATTAACTCTGATTATACTAGGGAATTAATAGCAGTTATGACTACATCTATTCATTGGCATTTTCAGCCAGGGGACCAAATAGCACAATTGGTTTTACTTCCTTATGTACAATTGAATTCTCACAACCAAGCCCATGGCTCTGGAGAATTTGGGAGTACTAATGTGTTAACTCAATTCTCCACACTCATTACTCAGATAAAGCCTTCCTTAACTCTTACTATAAATGGCAAAAAGTTCACTGGGTTAATGGATACTGAGGCTAATGTTACGATCATTGCTGCTAAAGACTGACCCCAAATGTGGCCTGCTTAGATTTCTCCTTACATGGTCTCTGGAGTTGGAGCCATTGATTTAGCCACCTGCCAAGCATTGCAATTACTGAGGGTTATTGGACCTGATGGTCAGTAAGCTTTTGTGCAACCCTTAATTTTAAAAAGTCCCTATACATTATGGGGGAAAGACCTTTTAGAACAATGGGCAGCTACACTGAGTTTTTCCTAGGGGCCACTGATTGTCGACCACCACCATTGAGAACCCAATGGAAAGCAGATGACTGAATACGGGTCAATCAATGCCCCCTTACTTCAGAGAAATTTCAGGTGGCCAAAGAGATTATTTCACAACAGTTGAGAGATGGCCATATTGAACCTTCACAATCACCTTGGAATTCTCCTATGTTTGTCATAAAAAAGAAATCCAGAAAGTGGTGACTTCTTATTGATTTAAGGAAAGTGAAGATACTATGATCCTCATGGGGACACTACAACCTGGACTCCCCAGTCCTAATATGATACATAAAGATTGGCATTTTATTATCATTGATCTGAAAGATTGTTTTTACATCATTCCTTGACATCCAAATGACCGACAACATTTTGCCTTTTCTTTGCCTGCTCTTAATAATCAAGCTCCTAGTGAGCACTTTTATTGGAAAGTCCTCCCCCAAGGTATGATGAATTCTCCAAGTATGTGTCAAATGTTTGTGCATCATGTTTTGCTTCCTGCTAGAATTCAATTTCCTACACTATATCTTACTCATTGTATAGATGACATTCTATTTGCAGCAAGTAGTCCTGAAATCAATCAACAAGCTTTGTCTTTAGATGAGTCACTTTTAAGACATACAGGCACCTGGCAAAATACAAACACAGACTTCTTATGAATATTTTGGGTATCAAGTAACCCAACAAACACTCTGACCTCAATTGATTCAATTAAAACAACGACATTATGAAACTCTCAATGACTTTCAGAAATTGTTAGGAGATATCAATTGGCTTCGTTCAATACTAGGTATTTCTATTTATCAATTAACTCAACCTTTTCAAACATTACAAGGCTCATCTGAACTCAGTAGTCCACGAACCTTATTCCCTCAAGCTGCTGAAGAATTGTATTTGGTGTTAGAAATATTACAGTCAGCTTTCACATTTCGCATAGATCCGCTGCTGCCCCTTTCTTTACTCACTCTCGAGACCCCTACTAATCCTACAGGTCTCCTTTATCAACATCCTAATCCCATTAAATGGTTATATCTGTATATCAACCACCACATAAAATCACCCCCTTTTATGAACTTATTGCTTGCCTTATTATACAAGGTCGACAATGGGTTATATCTTTACTTGGCCATGACCCTGATGAAATTTATCTCCCCATGACCTCTTTATGTCCAACTTTTTGTTTAAATTTTCATCACATTTTCAAATTGCTTTCACTGATTTTTATGGTTCTATAACTCATCATTTACCTACTAATCCCTTATTTTCATTCTTTAAACAGCATTTCTGGTTGTTTCAAGACATAATTAGTCTTTTTCCTGTTATAAAAATGATGATGAATATTATGTTATGTCTATGCCTTACACTTGCACTCAACAAAACGAATTGTATGTTATCTACGTTGTTTTGCATAATGAATCTATGACATTCAATTTGATTACTGATTCTCAGTATGCTTATCATACCATGCGAAATTGTCCATCTTCTGTTTCAATTTCCCTCTTCCATCATTACCACCCTTCTTCATGGTATACAATCTCTTATCTGTTGTCAACTTCACCATTCTTCATTACCCACATTCGATCTCATTCTCAGCTTCCCAGACCACTTACATATGGCAATAATTGTGCAAACGCATTAGCTAAACATTGTGGTTTTTTAACAGCTAAAGAAGAACATCATGTTCTGCATACCAATGCAGGATGACCTGAAGGCCAACCTCTACAAGTACAACATGGCCCACCTGGAATTAACCCTAGGGGCACAAAACCCAATCAGGTTTGGCAGATGGATGTTACCCATTACCTCCCTTTTGGTCATCTCCGGTATATACATGTGTTAATTGACACTTTTTCCAGCTTTATTTGGGCTCACCCTTTCCCAGGTGAAACAACTCGACATGTGAAACAGTTCCTGTATTCCACCTTCTCTGTTTTGGGGGGTACCTACTGAAATAAAAACTAATAATGCACCGGCTTATACTTCCACTAGCATGGCAGCTTTCTTTACGGAATGGTCTATAACCCATATCTGTGGCACTTCTTACAACCCTCAGGGTCAAGCCCTTGTTGAGCGCGCTCATTGAACACTTAAATTACAATTGCAAAAAATAAAAGGGGGAAACATACCTGGGGGAATAAAAGGAATGCCACCAGCTATAGTCATACATCTGGCTTTGTATGCTATTAACTTCTTGAACCTGCCACCTACCGCAGTTCCTATTTCATGTGCTCAGGGCCATTTCTCTGCACTACCCCCCACTTTAACATTCCTGTTTTTGTGAAATTGCACAACTGGGATGAATGGCATCCGATTACCTTGTTGTGGGCTGGCCCTGGTTATTCCCTTCTTTCTACAGATGGCGGACATGTCTGGGCACCTCTCTTCACTGTATGGCACCTCCGCCAATATGCAGCCTCCCTGCAGGAATACGAATGGCTACACCTCCCCTTAAACCTCCAAATGACCCTAAATTAACCTTTACTCATCCAAACTGTGGATGAAGTCAGCCTTCCTCTGTCCCACTGACTTGGGACCAATTGAAATGCCTTACCCAAAAGGCAGAACAAGTAGTGATAACTACTGGACAACGGCTGATCCCTACAACATTGTTCCTGCTTTGATTGCTGTTATCTCCTGTTCTCTTCAGGTAGTGTTTGCTGAACATAACTATTGGGACTATATTCCTCCCCCTCCTTTATTACAACCTGTAGAGTGGACTGAGACTGGCCCTAATGTGTACTGTAATGATACCATTTATATGCTGGCTCCTTGGAGCCCTGACATGTCCAACTTTCCTGCAGAAGAGGGTAAAAGTTTTAATTTTACTTTGGGATAGCCCTTCTATATGTTGGAAATGGACCTTCTTGTCTGCCCACACACATACAGACATGGGCATATATTTTGCCTCCATCTCACAGAGTCAAGACACTTATGGACCTGCTTACTGCCCTCACATTCCAGTTCACAGAAGAGAACACTACTGATTCTACAGCAAGGTCCAATAAGCCTTTATGTCAAATTATGACCTATAAACATTATGTGTTTACTCCTATCCATTGGTCCTGATGCCATGGCCCTCATGCAAAAATATTTTCTTCTAATAATTCCTTATATCTTGGGTAGTTTGGGGACATCATGGTAAATTTCTAAACAATTGTTCAGAGGATTATAACGCCACAGTATGTGACTATGTCTCTAACATCACTCAGCTTCAATTTAGTTTAGGTCATAATACTACTACCCATATCCTCCATTCTGGCATTATGGCTTGGAATGAGGGTGATTTAGCCCCCCCCCCCTCACCTCAGGTTAATTGTTCCCACCTTGGGACCTGAGCAATGGGACCTCTGGAAATTGGCAGCTTCTACACAAGAATGGGCCACCTTTTCAGGCTATTTCTATGGCACTTCGCACTCCATGACAAATTATTGGTTCACTATAAACCAAATCTTTTACACTTCCTGTTTTGTAAAAATGACATTTATATTAGCTATTGGCACCATAGTTTTTAATGACCTTAAAAAGATTCTGTCCTGTTCTGATTGTAACTTGTATTACTGTCTGAATACTATTCTGGGTATAGATTTAAAGAATCAATCTCTAATTGTTTTATGGGCCCAAAAAATGGCTCCGGTTACCAGTAAATCTTACCCAGCCTTGGCAAAAGGCTCTTTACCTTGGCTTCTGGCCCTGGGTAGCCTGGCCTACCACGTATTATCACAATTATATTACTGATCCAAACAGTTCCTTGCTGAACTCATTCTGACAATAATCAGCCTCATCCTCATAGCTGCTGTTGCAAGTATAGCATTACAAACTTCCATTTAGACCCACCAATTTGTTGAAAATTGGCAAAAGGATTCACATACTCTATGGACCCAACAATTTACTATTGATCAGGAACTTGAATCACAAGTGGAAGATCTGCAGGAGTCAGAACAATGGCTGGGGGATCAGGTCTTGGCTTTACAACACCAAATTATGTTACAATGTGATTGGAATATCACCCAGGTCTGCATCACTCCCCATAAGTATAATGATACTAAATACACATGGGCCTCTATCGAACAGCATTTGCAAATCTTTTATGGTAATGCTTCCTTAGACATTCACCAATTATTACCTGATGTCACTTCTACCTTTAATACACAAATCCCTAATGCCCATTATGACAAATTGACTTCTGAATTGGTGAAGGGCCTTCAGGGTCTGGACCCTAGAGGGTGGTGGAAAAGTTTAATGCATTCCTTAGGTAGTTCAAGCATTGTCTTGCTCATAATGTTATGCTTGTTTAGTATAGGATACCGCAGTCTCTGGTGCCATCTCCGAGAGTGGCCAACCCTCCAGCATTTAACCACTATGTTAGCTTTATGGCCCAGACAATAATAAACGATTTGTAAACTGAGGCATTTATCTTTTCTCTCTACCTAAACACTCTAACATTCAAAAACTCTCTATGAGTATTCTTCCTTTCATGGAAATTATAGTGGTTGGTTTTCATGGGTTCAGTAAGTGTCTGTTCATTTGAATTACTGGTTATTTTATGAAGGCTTTGACTGAAATGCCATATTTTAGAGTTAAGGAACTAAGGTTGACTTTATGAAACATAGAACCATAAAGCCTCTTGGAAGTGTTGGCCTGATACCTTGCTTACAGAGTTCCCAGCAGTCTCTCCAAGTGAGTAAAGAAGTCACTTCCTGGCAGGTGCAAGAACCTCAACATATCTTTTGGACCTCATGAAGAGGATTTGCCCAATTCATCAGGTATTGAAGGCCTATCTGAAGTGTTTGGCTTGGTTTCTGTCCCAGAGAGGCTACTAATAAGAATTCAACCTGGAGTTTCCTTAGATAAGATCCCAGAAAAGCTGATTTTAAACAATCCTCATGAGCATTCGCTATTCTTGTTGAACTTATGTAAATAATTGGGCCAAGGTTAATAAGACTGGACTTGTTCCACAGATATATTAGTCTTGATTTGGCCATAGGGTTTTTGGAGAGAAAACTTACTTATGATACATTTATTATCACTCAACTTATATGAATAATGAGGCCACAGTAGACGATTGCCCTAAGCCACATTTTTTTCATATGTTGACATATAATTTTTCATATAATTCTCCTAATTCTTAGCATATCTATAGTTTTGGTTGTGATGTTTCCCCTTTCGTTTATGGTTTTATTTATTTGGGTCATTTCTCCTCTTTTGATAACTTGGCTAGGTGTTTATCAATTTTACCATTTCTTTCAAAATGTTTTAATATTTATTTATTTATTATTGAGCATGAGCATGAGCATGGTAGGGGCAGAGAGAGAAGGAGACACAGAATCTGAAGCAGGTTCTAGGCTCTGAGCTGTCAGCACAGAGTACAATGCAGGGCTCGAACTCACAAACCATGAAATCATGACCTGAGATGAAGTGATGCTCAACTGACAGAACCACCCAGGCACCCCAGTTTTACTATTTATTTAAATAATGAGTTTGTAGTGTTTTTGTTCTGTTCTAATGTTTTTGGGGGTGGGGGGGAGAGTCCTATATTGTTTATTTCTGCTCTAATGTTTATTTTTGTCCTTCTTCTGCTAGCTTAGGCTATATGTGCTCCTCCTTTTCTGTCTCCTTTGATGTAGATTAGGTTGTATATTTGCGATTTTTCATGCTTCTTGAGATGGACCTGGTTTTTCAATACATTTCCCTCTTAGGACCACTTTTGCTGCATCCCAAAGGTTTCAATCTGTCATGTTTTTACTTTCATTTGCTTCTATATACTTTGTATTTTTTCTTTCTTTTTCTGGTTAATACATTCATTCTTTATTACACTGTTCTCTAACCTCCATGTATTTGTGGTCTTTCCAATATTTTTCTTGCAGTTGCCTTCAAATTTTATAGCATTATGGTCTGAAAATATGCATGTTATGGTCTCAATCTTTTTTGTACCTGTCGAGGGCTGATTTGTGACACAGAAAGTGATCTAGTTTGGAGAATGTTTCATGTATATATTTAAGGAATGTGTATTCTGTTGCTTTAGGATGAAATGTTCTGAATGTATCTGTTAAGTCCATCGGAATAAGTGTTTCATTCAAAGCTGTTGTTTCCTTGTTGATTTTCTGCTTAAATGATCTGTCCTTTGCTGTAAATGAGGTGTTAAAGTCCCCTAATATTATTGTATTATTAGAAATGAGTTACTTTTTGCTTCTTACCAATATGCTAGTTTATTTATATGTTTATATAACTTGGTAAAGTTGGGACCATAAATATTTATAATTGTTAGCTCTTTTTAATGGATAGTCCCCCTTAATTATGATGTACTGTCCTTCATATCTTGTTAAATATTGGTTTAAACTCCAGTTTTTCTGATATTAGTGTGGACACTGGTTCTCTTTTTATGGGAAATAAAGTGATTGATGGTTATTCATCCCTTCAATTTCAATCTAAACATGGCTTTAGTTCTAACATAAGTCTTTTGTAGTCAGGATAAAGATGGGTCTTATCTTTTCATTGTAGCATTTATTCTATTTACATTAGGTAGATTATAGATATGGTTACATATAAAGTTGGTATTGGTGTTGTTCTCTGATCCTTTCTACTCTTTATTGCTTTTGGTACTTGTATCCCTACTCAAAGAGTCCCTTGTATTATATCTTGCTGTGATGGTTTAGTTGTCATAAACTCCTTTAGTTTTTTCTATGAAATTATTTATTTATTTTTATCTATCTTTATCTCTCCTATTCTGAAGAAAAATTCTTGCTCAATAAAGAATTCTTGGCTGCATATTTTGCCACTCAACACATTGAATCTGTCATGCTACTACCTTCTGATCTGCCAAGCTTCTATCGACAGATCTGATGCATACCTGACCAGTTTTTATTCGTTGGTCAAGGATTTATTTTTTTCTTGTTTCTTTCATGCTTCTTAATTCTCTATGTATTTTGTGAATTTGACTATTATATGTCTAAGTGATGGCTGAATCTTGTTGAATTTAATAGAGCTTCTCTGTTATTCTTGGATTTTTTAAAGTTTATTTATTCATTTTGAAAGAGTCAGTGTAGAATGAGCAGAGGAAGAGGGAGGCCCCACACCACCAGTGCACAGAACCTTATGTGAGGCTCAAATGCATAAACTATGAGATAATGACCTGAGCCGAAATCAAGAGTCAGTCTCTTAACCAACTGATTCACCCACGCATCCCATGTACTTTTTAGATTTCTATGTGTGTTTCCTTCCCCGGATTAGAAAAGTCTCCGGCTATAATTTTCTTATATTAACCTTTGCCACTTTTTCTTCTTTCTTCTGGGACACCTATGATATGTATATTATTATGCCTTAAGGTGTCACTGAATTACCGAAGTCTACCTTCAGGATCCCATACCTTTTTACCCTCCTCGTTGCACCTTCATTATTTTCCATAATTTTATCTTCTATATTATTGATTCATTCTATTGAATCATCCATCCTCATTGTCATGGCATCCATTCAAGTTTGCACCTCAGTTATAGCATTTTGCTTTTGGTCTGACTGGTTTTTAGCTCTTTTATCTCTGCAGTAATGAATTATCTAATGTCTTCTATGCTTTTTCCAAGCCCAGGAACTGTCCTTATAATTATTTTAAATTTTAGTTCAGACATCTTACTTATAACTGTATTGATTGAATCTCTGGACATCACTTCTTGCTCTTCTTTGTTTTGGGGAGAATTCCTGTATTTGTCATGATGTCAAGGTCAAAAAAGGGGAAGCTATATCTTAGATGTCTTTTGGCCAGTTTGTTAAAAGAAGCTAGGCCCTCCTAAAAATAGAAATAAAAAATAAACAATAAATAAATATGTTGTTTCTTGTGTTTCTAAATGGGGGGGGG
>NC_043705.1:4232685-4233768 GCF_006229205.1 Suricata suricatta
TCTCCTAGAGGAGAAGACTGTCTAAGTAAGAATCAGTGCAGCAGAGCCCACCCTCGGAAGACAAGCACAAACCCCTCTGACAAACTAAGTCTACTGATCATAGATAGAGTGCTGCAAAGCTTCAGCTCCGAGGGAAATAGGATCTAGTTTCTTTTGCTCTTTGGTTTTTGTTTTGTTTCTTTTTTGTTGCCCCCCCCCCCCATTTAGAAACACAAGAAACAACATATTTATTTATTGTTTATTTTTTATTTCTATTTTTAGGAGGGCCTAGCTTCTTTTAACAAACTGGCCAAAAGACATCTAAGGTATAGCTTCCCCTTTTTTGACCTTGACATTATGACAAATACAGGAATTCTCCCCAAAACAAAGAAGAGCAAGAAGTGATGTCCAGAGATTCAGTCAATACAGTTATAAGTAAGATGTCTGAAGTAAAATTTATTTATTTATTTTTAATTTTAATGTTTATTATTTTTTTCATAATATTTTATTTTCAAATTGTTTTCCATACAACACCCAGTGCTCTTCCCCATAAGTGCCCTCCACCATCACCACCACCTCTTTTCCCCCCTCCCTTTTCCCCTTCAACTCACAGTTCATTTTGAGCATTCAATAGTCTTTCAACTTTTGAATACCTCTGTCTCCCCAACTCTCTTTCCCTCTTCCACTCCCCCTGGTTCTCCATTAGGTTTCTCCTGTTCTCCTGTTAGACCTATGAGTGCAAACATATGGTTTCTGTCCTTCTCTGCCTGGCTTATTTCGCTTAGCATGACACCCTCAAGGTCCATCCACTTTGCTACAAATGGCCAGATTTCATTCTTCCTCATTGCCATGTAATACTCCATTGTGTATATATACCACATCTTCTTGATCCACTCATCAGGTCATGGACATTTAGGCTTTTTCCATGTTTAGGCTATTGTTGACATTGCTGCTATGAACATTGGGGTACATGTGCTCCTATGCATCAGCATTTCTGTCTCTCTTGGGTAAATCCCCAGCAATGCTATTGCTGGGTCATAAGGGAGTTCTATGGATAGTTTTTTGAGGAGCCTCCACACTGTTTTCCAGAGCGGCTGCACCAGT
>NC_043705.1:4233868-4238220 GCF_006229205.1 Suricata suricatta
AATGGTGATGAGGATGAATTGAAATGGGAACCCTCAAGCCCTCTTCGTAGGAATGTAAATTGGTGCAGTCACCTTGGAAAACAGAATGGAGGTTCCTCATATAATTAAGAATAGAAACACCATAATTTCCAGTAATTCCAATGCTGAGTATTTATCTGAATAAAATATCTGCTATTTCTATATTGAGTTTCTCTCTGGATGATCTATTATATGTTTAAAGTTGGTTTTTGTCTTCTGTTATTGAATTTATGTCCATTTTTTCTTCTGTTATATTTATCTTTGCTTTATATTAGCATTATGAATTCTGGGGCATATATGTTTACAACTCGTATATCCACTTGACAAACTGATTCCTTGAGCATTATTTTATTACTTTCTTTGTGTCTTGTGACAGTTCTTGACTGAAACTCTGTTTTGTCTGTTATGCTTGCTTCTGGTTATATTTGGTAACCATTGCATGATATTTCTTTTCCCATTCTTTTGCTTATAGAATATGTATAGTTTCAAAGCAAAATTAAGCCCCTTATAGGCAATATATAGTAATATTTCTTAATTTATTCAACCAGTTTATGTGTATTTATTAAAGAATTCAATCCATTTATACTTAACGTAACTATTGAAAGTTACATGTTTTCCTTTGTCATTTTGTTATTTTTTTCCCCTGTGCTATGCATCTTTCTTTCCAATACTGCTGTCTTTCTTTTTGATCGTGTGTGTGTACACACATGTGTGTGAAAACTTTGATTACTTTATATTATTTTTTTGTGTACCTAAATATGTATATTCTCATTTAGCACCATAGTGAGCACATATGTCAGGTTATACCTAAACTGTCTAGTTTTACCTGATAACAACATCTATTTGTTGCTTACAAAAATTATTTTTCTTTTTCTTTCTTTATGTTTTATGTCATTAATATCACTATTTAAAACTTTTTATAATGTTTAAATATCAATGAATATCGTAGCTATAGTTATGTTAAAACTTTTCTATTTTAACTCACATTAAAAGTGATTTATGCAGCAACATTATAACACCAGTATTCTGAATTTGAATATATATTCTCTTTACAACACTGTTATATACTTGTATATGTTTTCATGTTGCTATTTAACATCCTTTTTAAAAGTGTATTTACTTAGTTTTTGAGAAAGAGTGTGACTGTGAGGGGAGAAGGGGCAGAAGGAGAGGGGGAGAGAGAATCCCAAGCAGGCTCCATGATGTCAGTGCAGAGCCTGATGCAGGGCTCAGTCTCATGAACTGTGAAATCATGATCTGACCCCAAATTAGGACTTCATTGTCCTCAAGGTCTTGAATTTCTGTTTAATATTTAAAGAAGTAGTCTTCTTCTCCTTGGTGAGTGGCTTGACGATGTAAAGATCTTTACCAGTCAGCCCTGAAAGAGAAAAGGTCTCTCCGTCATGTTCTCCAGATACACCCCACCATTCCTCTTCCTCTTCTTGGGATAACTCGGGAATTGTGTGCCTTCTCTCACTCTCATTCTCTCAATTTTCATTTTCTGAATCTCAAATCAGACTAGGTGTTGAAACATTTTCACTTATTTTTCCTAGTACAGTGCCATATAGAGTTCAAGATTACATACCTTCTCTCAATTGCACAGAGTCAGGCTGATCACTGATATCTTTGTGCCATCTGAGAAGGTTTCTATGCCACTTGTTGAATTGCATATACTGTGTATGGCATTTGTGGAATTGCATTGTATCTGTGGAAATTAACATGCACCATCATGGAGGTGTGTGTAGGGTTGGAGCCTGTATCAGCTCATTGAAGGGCCGCAAATGAATCACCCCTCTAAGTTCATGGGTGAAGACCCAAAGCCAAGTAGCAGAATCTGTAGCTGGTTTTTGAGATCTATGTGGTGGTGGTTGTGAGCTCCCACCCGTTTTCTCTATTCCTAGCACTTCCAGATTATTCATTTATGCTTAAAATCTCAATGATCTTGTAAGGCAAGACATATATGAGCCTCTTAGGCAATATCTTGCCATGCTGTAGAAGTCAGGTCTTCACTCTGCTCTTATTTTCTCCCACAGGATAATTTGCAAACCAAGTGTGTCTCCTTATTCTGAGCTATATCTTAGAAAAGACGTCATGAGTAAACTGCTATCATTCTTCTCATCCTCTTCAATGTGTCTGTTCTTGGATTCTTTGCTTGATCAGAGTTGTGAAATTTCTCGTCTGTCTCTTGTGTTCCCACAAAGATATTGCCAACCATGGATAACTATAAAATTTATTGTATACTTAGATTTATGAGAGCTATAATTGGCTACTGTCATCTTTCTCCAAATCCTCTCTCTTATATTATATATTCAAAAAGATGCTAATTACATTTTTTCACACATAACTTAAGAAAGTATAACCAAATTCATAACCATAGTATTTTCATTGTTAATTTTTTTCTAAAAAGTACTGGAGGTTTAGGCCTTCTTTATATACAGATTAAATATATTTTTAATCCTAAAAATCTATGAAAAACCCCTAGTTTTGCAATAGTTTTATTCCTGAAACACCATATCAAAAGCTTAGGATATAATTCCAGTCTTACATAATTTCTCTACATAAACATTTTGTACTACCAATACTAAATTCATTAATTTATATCAAATAACTATTTAAAAATTTTCTCTAAAGCCTCACTTTTAAACTTATTTTGTACACATACACAACACACACACACACACACACATTCATCTAAATGTAAGACAAATTATTTAACCAATGTTTGAATTGATTTTAGGTAACAAAAAAGTGACAACACTGTGAGCAAGAAATTTTGATTAAAGTGTAGACTTTCTTTTATTAAAATAGATATTCATTAGTGATATTATTTTATTGTTCTCACCATTTTCCTCATCTCTGTTTGCTTGGCAGAGAATCCAAGAGATGTAGTATTTGTTTTAATAGTATTTAAAACTAAAAATTGATTTTCATGCAATTGTGAATGGAACCAGTTTCTTGATTTCTCTTTCTGTTGCTTCACTATTGGTGTATAGAAATGCACCAATTTCTGTACATTGATTTTGTACCCTGAAACTTTACTGAATTTATTGATCAGCTCTAGAAGGCTTCTTGTGGAATCAGTCGGGTTTTCCATGTCATCTGTGAAAAGTGAAAGTTTGATTTCTTTGCTGATTCTGATGCCTTTTATTTCCTTTTGTTGTCTGATTGCTTGTGCTAGGACTTACAGCACTATGTTAAACAACAATGGTGAGAGTGGACACTCCTGTCATGTCTGTGATTTCAGGGGGAAAGCTCTCGGTTTCTTCCCATTGAGGATGATATTAGCTGTGGGCTTTTCATAAATGGCTATGGAAAATTTATGAAAGAAATTGAAGAAGAGATGGAGAAATAAAAACATATCCCATGCTCATGGATCAGAAGAATAAGAATTGTGAAAATATCATTATTACCCAAAGCAATCTACACATTCAATGCAGTCTCGAACAAAAATGCACCAGCCTCAAAGCTAGAACAAACTATCCTAAAATTTTTATGGAATCACAAAAGACCCCGAATAGCCAAAGTAATAATGAGGAAGAAAACCAAAATGGGAGGCTTCACAATCCCAGACGTTAGCCTCTACTACAAAGCTCTCAATCTCAAGACAGTATGGTATCAACACAAACATAGACACATAGACCAAATGGAATATAAAAGAGAAGTCAGAACTGGGCCTACAAATGTATGGCCAATAAATTTTTGACAAAGCAGGAAAGAGTATCCAATGGAAAAAAGACTGCCTCTTTAGCAGGTAGTGCTGGGAGAACTGGACAGCAACAGGCAGAAGAATGAAACTAGACCACTTTCTTACATCATACACAAAAAATCAACTCAAAATGGTTCAAGGACCTGAATGTGAGACAGGAAACCATCAAAGCCCTAGAGGAGAAAGTAGGAAACAACCTCCTTGACCTCAATCGCAGCAATTTCCTACTCTACACATCCCCAAAGACAAGGGAAATGAAAGCAAAACTGAACTCTTGGGACCTCATCAAGATAAAAAGCTTCTGCACTGCAAAGAAAATAATCAAGAAAACTAACAGGCAACTGACAGAATGGGAAAAGATAGTTGCAAATGACATATCAGATAAAGGGCTAGTATCCAAAATCTACAAGGAACTCACCAAACTCCACACCCAAAAATTGAATAATCCAGTGAAGAAATGGGCAGAAGACCTGAACAGACACTTCTCCAAAGAGGGCATCCTGATGGCCTACAGGCACATGAAACGATGCTCAGCATCTCCCATCATCAGGGAAATACAAATCAAAACCACGCTGAGGTACCACCTCACGCCAGTCAGAGTGGCGAAAATGAACAAATCAAGAGACTA
>NC_043705.1:4238320-4240151 GCF_006229205.1 Suricata suricatta
AGTTCAAATATTTCAAATGTCTTCAACAGATTCCTTCAGCTGTGTGATCTTAGGCGATATTGATTATTGCAAGACTTATTTTATACTCTACAAATTTGAATATTACATATATACATATGTGTGTGTGGTGAAAATCAAATGAGATCATATTTTAAAATCATAAACAAAGTGTAATTACCCACTGTCTATAGCACTTTTGAGACCCCCCCCGACCTCTATCTCTGTAGTATTCACCAATTCAGTATAAATAATATTTCAATAATAACTCAGGTGTTTACTACATCCTGAATTCTTAATCACTTATAAATTATATTAGAAAAATTTTATTACATTCATAACCCTGGTCAAGAAACTCAAGCCACACTGTGTAAATAAAAGTCTTACTACTTAAATTTCCTGGTACTTTTCTTTTTCTACTCTTATACACAATTCCTACAATAAATCTTTCTAACATTCTTCTCAATTTATGCATACTGTCATGCATACTACATAAGAACCTTTAAACACTTCTATAGAGAAATGCATGTGGGTTTTCAAGCTTCCTATTAAAAGTTATTACCCAACACGGGCTCCTGGGTGGCTCAGTTGGTTGAACAGCTGGCTTCTGCTCAGGCCATGATCTCACCGTTTGTGAGTTTAAGCCCCATATTGGGCTCTACGCTGACAGCTCAGACAGAGCCTGGAGCCTGCTTCGGGTTCTGTGTCTCCTTCTCTCTCTGCCCTTGCCCTACTCATGTTCTGTCTCTCTGTCTTGCAAAAATAAATAAACATTAAATAAATCTTTTAAATAATAAAATTTATTGCCCAAGAGAAAATTATCACATCACATCGCTCACTATCATTTCAGTCCTTCTAACAAGCAGTATGCCCTTTCTATTTCAGGTTTTTCATATTGTTGTATTTGTGTGAAAGACTTTCCTCAGGGTGTCTGGGTGACTCAGTCAGTTGGACATCCAGCTTTGACTCAGGTTATGATCGCACAGTTTGTGAGTTCAAGCCCTGCATCTAGCTCAGAGCTTGTAGACTGCTTTGGGTTCCGTGTCTCCCTCTCTCTCTCTCTTCCACTCCCCTGCTTGGACTCTGTCTCTTTCTCTCTCTCTCTCAAAAAGAAATAAACATTAAAATTTTTTAAATGTCTATTTCCTCATATTTATATAAATATTAGATCTTATGGAAAATCAACACACATCAAGTTATCATCTGGCAACTTGTCACTTTTCACCTTCTTGTACAAAACAACCTTTCAATCAATTGTGCATCCTGGAATAATACTCAGCACAACAACATATTCATCACTTCTCCCAATTTGGAACTAAATAACATAATTAACCTGTATAAATTGGGAAAATGGGAGTGTTTTGAAAGCTGCGCAGCTTGAAGAACTCCATAGATCAGATACGTCTTTGGCCTGTATTTAATTGTTTTTTTGTTTACCTTTGTCCTTAACCAGGGCCTTATAATGCTATTGAAACTCAATCCAACTCATATCCTTGTTGATCTTGTTTTGAGATATTCCAGAAAGTCACTCAAGCTTCTATTTCAAGGTATCTGTTCACAACTTCGTGAAAATCTATGTGCTGGTACTTACAGATTCCAAAGATACAACTGAGATAAATATAAACTGAAGTCTCTTAGGAATATCATCCTTTAGGTCTCTTACTCAAATTTCTGCTCTTTTGCAATCTTTCTTCATTCTATAGTAACAAGATCTGCATATACAATCCTTTCAGAAGTTGTATGGCATCTACCTCTATGTTATGTAAAGGCAGTATTATAGACCTTCAGATTAGACATGCTTGAGTTTACAGTCTTGCTCTACCACCAACTCCCA
>NC_043705.1:4240251-4241944 GCF_006229205.1 Suricata suricatta
GAATGAATCCCACTTGATCATGATGGTCAATTCTTTTTATATGCTGTTGAATTCGATTTGCTAGTATCTTGTTGAGTATTTTTGCATCTGTATTCATTAAGGATATTGGTCTGTAGTTCTCTTTTTTGGCTGGGTCCCTGTCTGGTTTGGGTATGAAGGTGATGCTGGCTTCGTAGAATGAGTTTGGAAGCTTTCCTTCTATTTCTATTTTTTGGAATAGTTTGAGAAGAATGGATATGAGCTCTGCTTTAAATGTCTGGTAGAATTCCCCTGGGAAGCCATCTGGCCCTGGGCTCTTATCCGTTGGGAGATTTTTGATAATGGATTCGATTTCTTCACTGGTTCTCGGTCTACTCATGCTTTCTATCTCTTCCTGTTTGAATATTGGTAGTGGATGTGTATTTAGGATTTTGTCCACTTCTTCTGTGTTGTCCAGTTTGTTGGCATATAGTTTTTCATAGTAATCTCCGGTGATTGCTTGTATTTCTAAGGGGTTGGTTGTAATAGATCCTTCTTCATTCATGATTTTGTCTATCTGGGTGCTCTCTCTTTTCTTTCTGAGGAGCCTGGCTATAGGTTTATCGATTTTGTTTATTTTTTCAAAGAACCAACTCTTGGTTTTATTAATCTGCTTGACTGTTCTTTTGGATTCTATATTGTTTATTTCTGCCCTGATCTTTATTATTTCTTTTCTTCTGCTGGGTTTGGGATGCTCTTGCTGCTTCCTTTCTAGTTCCATTTGGTGCTCTGTTAAATTTTGAATTTGTGCTTTTTCTAGTTTGTTGAGATTGGCCTGGATTGCAATATACATTCCTCTTAGTACTGCCTTTGCTGCATCCCAGAGATTTTGGATTGTTATATTTTTGTTTTCATTGGTTTCCATATATTTTTTAATTTCTTCTCTAATTACCTGATTAACAAAATCATTCTTTAGTAGGGTGGTTTTAACGTCCACATTTTCGGAGGTTTTCTAGACTTTTTCCTGTGCTTAATTTCATGTTTCATAGCCTTGTGATCTGAAAGTGTGCATGGTATGATCTCTATTTGTTTATACTTATGGAGGGCTGCTTTATGTCCCAGTATGTGGTCTATCTTGGAGAATGTGCCATGTGCACTCGAAAAGAAGGTGAATTTCCTATCTTCAGGATGCAGAGTTCTAAATATATCTATCAGTTCCATCTGTTCCAATGTGTCGTTCAGGTCCATTATTACCTTAGTGATTTTCTGTCTGGTTGATCTATCCATTGCTGTCAGTGGAGTATTAAAGTCCCCGGCAATTAGCACATTTTTGTCAATAAGATTGTTTCTTTCTGTGATTACTTGTTTTATGCATTTGGGTGCTCCCGAGTTAGGCGCATAGATATTTATAATTGTTAGCTCCTCCTGATGGAGAGATCATGTAATTATCATATAACGTCCTTCTTCATCTCTTGTTACTGCCTTTACTTTAAAGTCCAGTTTGTCTGATATATGTATGGCTACTCCAGCTTTCTTTTGGCTTCCAGTTGCCTGATAGATATTTCTCCATCCCTTTACTTTCAACCTGAAGGTGTCTTCTGGTCGAAAATGAGTCTCCTGTAGAGAGTAAATAGATGGTTTTTTTTTTTCTTTTTCTTTTTTTTTTTTTAACCCATTCTGCTACCCTGTGTCATTAGGTTGGAACATTCAGTCCATTTACATTCAATGTTATTAT
>NC_043705.1:4242044-4246694 GCF_006229205.1 Suricata suricatta
TCTCCTGTAGAGAGTAAATAGATGGTTTTTTTTTTCTTTTTCTTTTTTTTTTTTTTAACCCATTCTGCTACCCTGTGTCATTAGGTTGGAACATTCAGTCCATTTACATTCAATGTTATTATCGAAAAATGTGGGTTTAGAGTCATTGTGTTCTCCCTAGAATTCATGTTTATAGTGGTGTCTCTGGCACCTTGTATTCTTTGCAATCTTTCCCTCATAGAGTTTTTCTTATGATTTCCTGTAGGGCTGGTTTCGTGGTCATAAATTCTCTCAATGTGTGTTTATTTGGGAAAACCTTTATCTCTCCTTCTATTTTGAATGACAGGCTTGCTGGTTAAAGGATTCTTGGCTGCATGTTTTTTCTGTTCATCACACTGAAGACTTCCTGCCATTCCTTTCTGGCCTGCTAGGTTCCATTAAATAAGTCTGTAACCACTCTGATAAGTTCCCCTTAGTATGTTAGGGCTCTTTTCTCCCTAGCTACTTTCAGAATTCTCTCTTTATCTTTATATTTTGCCAGTTTCACTATGATATGTCAAGCCGAAGGTTGATTCAAATTACATCTTAAGGGGTTTCTTTTTGCCTCTTGAATTTGAATGTCTATTTCTTTTCCCAGATGTGGGAGATTCTCAGTTATAATTTGTTCTAGAATTCTTTCACTACCTTTCTCTCTGTCTTCCTCTTCAAGAATTCCTATGATACGGATGTTGTGCTGTTTGATTGTATTACTCACGTCTCGAATTCTCCTTTCCTGCTCCTGGATCAGTTTCTCTCTCTTTATTTCAGCTTCCTCTTTTGCATTACTATAGCTTCTAATTCACCTATTCCTCTCTCTGCCTCGTCAATCCTTGAGGGGGCTGCCTCCATTTTATTAACCCCATTAATACCCTGTTTTAACTCATCACACCTATTTTCAAAGTTCCTAGTCATTGTCTCATTTGCTTTTTTGGAGCTTTTTTCAACTCAGCGATTAATTTTATGACAAGTTTTTAAAATTCTTGATCCGTTATGTTGTCTAGATCTGCTTTGAGCAGTTCTGTGGCTATGACTTCTTCTTGGTGGTTCCTCAGGGGAGAGCTCCTTCGTTTTGTCAATTTTTCTAGTTTCTGTCTCTTGTCAGCTTTAAAAAGTTCATTGTGCACTGTGTATGTGTTAATATTGCTCTTTTAAAGGAGGATTATTGACTGTCCAGGGCCTGTCATTTCAGGAAATATTCTTTTAATGATGTTTCAGTTTCTCCTATTGTGCCATTGGATATTTGATTTCGCTTCTCAGCAATATTTGGGACTCGCTATCTTGCACACTTTGGCTTGTTTCTTGGGGGTATCCCTAAGATGGAAAACAGACAGACAAACATAAAGGGTACAGAAGCACACAAACTCACAGACAATTCAAACAAGCAAACAAATTAAAAGGGGGAAAGGAAAGAAAGAAAATGGAGAGTAAAGAGATGAATAGAAGAGAAGGAAAGAAAAAAATAAGGGGGGGGTCAGAGGTGACAAAGGACAATGGACAGTCTAAAAGTGTATGATCAGTTGAGGGGAGACATCAGGATGAGATATAGGAGAACATATCTGGATTGCAAGAAAGAAAAAAAAGGGAGAAATTAGAGAGGAAAATAAGGAGTAAAATTAAAAAAAATTAAGTAAAAAGGGTAATGATAATCAAAAATGAGTACAAAAATAAAAGAAAAGAGAAAAAAGGAGAAAAAAGGAAGAAAAGCAGCATCTCCCCCTTGTGGATAGGCGTGTTTTGGTGTAGTAGGTCTCAGGGGCTCTTCTCAGAGGCTCTGCCTTGGTGGCTGCAGAGAGTAGAATGGCGGCACGCCAAGCTCTGCTGGAACTAGGCACATTAGGCCACTGTAATGAGTCTGATCTCCTTGTGCCACAGCGGAGCCTAGTTTCATTTTCCAGGCCAACCTCGGTTCAAAGTCCTCGTCCATGCACTTTTATGCTACCACAGATGAGTTGTACTAGCTTTGGCGGCTGACTTTTTCGGGGGAGGGATCAGTTTCTCTTGGCTCAAGCCAATATTTGTGCTTGCCCTGCCTGAGGCGAAGTGTGCTGCCTGAGGTGAGGTGCACAGCAGGAGGTGTAGTGCACACCCTCACAGACACTGCTGTGGACTCCCAGCCCCAGTCGGGATAGTGATTGCCTAGGGTGAGGGAGCAGTTTCTCTTGGTGCCAGCTGGGATTCGTGCTGTTGCCGCCCAAGGTGCTGGGCACTGCCGGAAAAGAGCTGCGAGCCCCTGCAGCTGAAGCAGGAGCCCTGGCCTCCACCACCGCCATCTCCCTGCCAGGATCGAGTAGGGGTGGGGGCTATATTTTTCCCTGTTGGCGCCCGGGATTCAGGATTTGCGCAGCCAATGCTGGAGGTGAGATGCGCCATGGGAATGAGGTTCGTGCTCCCACTCCCTCAGCCGACATCGGAGTGAGCGCCCCTGGGGCCGCCACCACAGCTGCCAACTCCCCACTGGGATGGCCCAGGGCTGGAAGCTGTTCTTTCCTTTGTGCCACCCGGGTTCAGGATTTGGGCTACCCACCTGTTATATATGGAGTAAGAGGTTCTGTCTCCAAGTGTGGTTAAACGTTCTTTATCTCTTCCCCAGAGACAGTACTATGAGCCTGTTCAGTTTCTCTTTCTCTTCCCTTTGTCTCTGAGGGGCTCCGAGCACTTGCCCTGTGTTGGGCTGGGGCTCCCACCTCCCCTGCCCATCTCGGGCTGGCCCGTTTTCCAATCTCCCCAGTTCACACTCACTCACTTAGGTATCTTTGAGGTTGTCTGTATTTTCTCCTTCTGCTCTTGCAGAATAGAGTAATGTCCTTCTCCATTCAATAGATGGGGCAGATGAAGTTGACAGAGCTCCCTTCCTCTCTGTCATCTTGGCTCCTCCTCCCCTATAATTTAACATTATTAATAATAAGTATTATTTAAGGTACTACTAAATGTTGATTTCTCAATGTCTTCTGTTTCCTTGGTATTTGACTAATCCCATGTAATTTCCACTAATACATGATTCCCTCTACACTTTGTTAGACAGAATTTTTATTAGTATTATAGTGTGATATGCTAAAATCTAAGAAAAAGTGTGATGGAAAATCTCATTGACTTCTCAGAAATTCATGAGTTTTCTTAAGACTCAGTATATTTCTGAAGTGATGATCCACATTACACAATTGAGTTAACTACTTTTCTAAAATTAGACTATATGCCTCTTTGGAAACCTGCTATGTTCTAATGATAAAAATTATGTGTCTTATGTATGTTATTTATATTTAAAAATCATATAAGGCTAACCATAAACTTTAATATTCCTAGTGTATACCTTTATACAAAAGATATACTCTGAAAAATACTTTTTTCATATGTAGCCAATCCATGGGATTGGAGATGTAAGCTAGAAGTACTTGATATTTCCATGGCACAGGACTGACCACTGTTCACATGTGATATTCTCTAGAGTAAATATTTTCATCATGGCATGGGAGATTTCGACTTTGAACTCTGATTTTATCCTCTTGGGAATCTTCATTCACAGTCTCACCCACTTCTTCCTCTTCACTCTGGTTTTGGGAATATTCACAATTGCCTTCATGGGAAACCCTTTCATGATTCTCCTCATCTACCTGGAAAACTAGTTCCCATGTACTTCCTCCTCAGCCAACTCTCCCTCATGGACCTCATGCTCATCTGCACCACTGTACCCAAGATGGCCTTCAACCACTTGTCTGGCAAGAAGTGTATCTCTCTAGCTGGGTGTGGAGCCCAAATAGTTCTATATGTGTCTCTGTTTGGAACAGAATGTTTTTTTACTCATAGAAATAAAAACTCTAATTAAAAAATAATTTACATAAGATGTCCAGAATCAAATATGTAATATTGGAATTTGGAAAATCGTATTAATGGCATTATCAAGCAGTACAGAAAGAGAATCAAACCCAAGATATGATTCTATGATACTGGCTATATATATATTTGTATATGTGTATATATATATACATCCATATGATACATTTTTTGCTTCAAAAAATAAATTAACTGTAATTTATATTTTAAATAAAATTCTCTGAAAAGGAAATGAAAATACCAATAAACATGAGACAACTTCACAAATCAGTAAAGAAAATACATATCAACATAAAATTAGGAGCCGTTTCACACAAAATAAGTTTACAATATTTTAATGAAGTAATATAAAATGATTTGAGAAGCAATGAAACAAATAGCTCTGTTTATATAGGCATTGAGTTCATAAAGTAGTCCATTAATTCTTGCACACAATTAGGATGGCTAACAGACACAGAAAAAAATGCTCAACCTCACTCATCAACAGGGAAATACTAATCAAGACTACAATGATATATCTCATCACTGGTAGTAATGGCTAAAATTAGCAACCCAGGAAACAACAAATATTGGCAAGAATGTGAAGAACAGAGGATCCTCCTGTGCTGTTGGTGGGAATGAGGCTGGTGCACCTACTGTGGAACACAAGTGGTGTTTACTCAGAAAGTTAAAGATAGAACTACTCTAAGATCCAGAAATTGGATTACTAGGTATTTACCCAAAGTATAGAAAAATACTGATTCAAGGGATACATGCACCCTTATATCTATAGCAGCATTATCAATGATAACCAAATTATGGAAA
>NC_043705.1:4246794-4252203 GCF_006229205.1 Suricata suricatta
AAAAGTGCTATAGACAGTGGGTAATTACACTTTGTTTATGATTTTAAAATATGATCTCATTTGATTTTCACCACACACACATATGTATATATGTAATATTCAAATTTGTAGAGTATAAAATAAGTCTTGCAATAATCAATATCGCCTAAGATCACACAGCTGAAGGAATCTGTTGAAGACATTTGAAATATTTGAACTATGCCATTGTACTCTATTCTGTGTCTTGAGAATAATAGCTTATATTTGACTGTCTCATGGACACACATCACTTTAGAGATGAATGAGGAAAGGGTTTACTTATGAGGAATGACTTCCACGACAATTCACCATTATTAGAAAAAAATATTACTTGGGGCGCCTAGGTAGCTCAGTCTGTTAAGCATCCGACTTTGGCTCAGGTCATGATCTCAGGTTTGTGGGTTCAAGCCCTGCTTCAGGCTCTGTGCTGACAGCTAGCTCACAGTCTGGAGCCTGTCTTCAGATTCTGTGTCTCCCTCTCTCTCTCACCCTCTCCTGCTCACACTCTCTCTGTCTCTCTGTCTCTCTCAAATAAAATATTTACAAAATTTAAAAAAAGTTAAGAAAAGAAAAAATATTTCTCAATGAACATATGATTGCTAATTTCTCAGTCCCTTCTATTTACTTGACGTGTAATTAATCTGGTCTCATCACAATTAATACATAATTCTTTCTACACTTTGATAGAATTTTTATGCTATGTTTCATGGAAAAAATAAACAAATATATCTCATTGGCTTTACAGACGTTTATGTCTTTCGTGACAATGTTTTTATGAATGGACAATCTACACGACACATATGAGTTTGCTCGTTGATCTAACCTGATTATGTGACTTGAGAAAACTCTCATATTTTTAACATGTAACTATGTCTGTGAACAATGTGTTGTGCATTAAAAATCATATCAAGCTAAACCAATACTTTAACATACTTATTCTAATATATATATTTGGTAGAAGTGGTGACTTCAGGACAGAATATTTGAGATTCTATAATACAATCCCAGCCATTTGTCATTTCTTGTATTCCTTGCAGTAAACATTTATCATGGCTTGGGAGAATCAGACCTTCAACTCAGACTTTATCCTGGTGGGAATCTTCAATAACAGCCCCACTCACATCTTCCTTTTTTCACTGGTCTTGGGTATCTTCACAGTGGCTGTCATTGGAAACACTGCTATGGTTCTCCTGATCTGCCTGGACAACCAGCTCCACAGCCCCATGTATGTCCTCCTCAGCCAACTCTCCCTCATGGACCTCATGCTCATCTGCACCACTGTCCCCAAGATGGCCTTCAACTACTTGTCTGGCAGAAAGTCCATCTCTCTGGCTGGTTGTGGAGCCCAGATATTTTTATATGTGTCTCTGCTTGGAGCAGAATGTTTCCTGTTGGCTGCAATGGCCTATGACCGTTATGTTGCCATTTGCCACCCATTAAGATACTCTATTCTCATGAGCCAGAAAATCTGTGGTCTCATGGCAGCTTCTTCCTGGATTCTAGGCTCCCTTGATGGTATAATTGAAGCTGCAGTTGCATTGTCTTTCTCATATTGTGGTGCTCGGGAAATACCCCACTTTTTCTGTGATGTCCCTGCTCTTCTCACTCTCTCATGCACTAACACATTGTTATTTGAAAGGATGATATTTATCTGCTGTGTTATTATGCTTCTTTTCCCTGTTGCAGTAATCATTGCTTCTTATGTTTATGTTATTGTGGCTGTCATTCACATGGCGTCTAGGGAGGGCCGCCAGAAAGCTTTTGCCACCTGTTCCTCTCACCTTATGGTGGTAGGAATGTATTATGGAGCAGCTATGTTCATATACATGCGGCCCAGCTCAGATCGCTCTCCCACCCAGGACAAATTGGTGTCCGTCTTTTACACTATTCTTACTCCCATGCTGAATCCCCTCATCTATAGCTTCCGCAACAAGGATGTGGCCAGAGCGTTCATGAAGGTGTTAGGGAGGGGTAAGTCTGGAGAGCAAATTGCCTGATAATCTTTAAACGTCGTTTTTTCCCAGTACCTTTTTTGCTTTATGCTTAAATCTACGTATTCAATCAATTGAATTAAGTAGCCAATATTTTATAATCTTTGTATATTTGTAGGCAAAAGCATAAATTCAATTTTTTTCTAAAATTAAAAAATTGTTTTCACTTTTTTCTTCAAATATTTGACATTTTTATGATAGTTTGAAGCTATGGCTGTAAGGGAATAATTTAGTGCAAGACAAAATCCACATTTTTCGCATTGTATTTTTTCCAGTTAACAAATTAAAAGATCTTGCCATGATAACATATCATTATTTGGTTGCATTGATTAAACATATTGTGTTTATAACATATCAGAAGCTTAACCTTGGGGAAAATGCTTTTTATGAAATTTAATATGTTAATATGAAGTAATCATTTAAAAAATGAATGACAAAACTCAGTATATACTACATTATGGGAATGAATGTAAGATTATTATGAAAATGAATGATTATTATGAAAATGGATGGGAAAGTGACAGGCATTACATTGAGATATAGCCATATTGAGCTTTAACTGTTCTGGACATTGTCCTTATTGAGGATAGCGGAGGACTTGGGTGTTATCATTTATTTCTATTTCCTGTAGAAATTGGTCCTATACATGGAAAACTAAAATGTAACTATGAATCCTTAAAACTGGTTCTCTTATTCTTAGATATCTTGATCTTTATATGGATTGTGTACTGTTGTTGTATGAAAACATAATAGTTTTTTTCATAAAAGTCTTACATATTTTTATTAGCCTTATTTTTTGAATATAATACAATTTATTTTTTAACATATACAATTATTTTCCATCATTTACAATATAGTAGTTACAATGACACTCCAAACAGAAAAGCAAAGTAAAAAATCAAAACCCCCACTTCTATTTCATGTAATTAGACTTATACAGAAATTAGAAGGTTAAATAACAACTAGTTAATCACCTAATTTCACAGCTATCTGAAGTGGCAATCGTTATATAGCAGCTTATCTATGATACATTCAAGATAAATGATACAATTTATTACTTACCGATAAGTTAAAACACAGCCTGCAATAGTTTTTGTTTAATGAGAAAGTGTTGGTTTTCTGTATGCTTCATATTCTCCTTAAATCTCATGTATGACATCCCCAAATATAAGTTAATAGTTATTGTTTATTTATATAACTATATCTATAAAAATATTTATATTTAAATCATTTATATATAGCTGACATAGATATGTGATTCTGGAGACTCCCATGGCTTAAGTGGAAAAAAATCTTTATACGTTAACATGAATATGAGCTGTTGCATTGAAACTGTGTTGCGACATCCCCACTGTAAATAACAAATTAACCCAATTTGAGCTGCTGTAAATATGTCAGAGTTTATATGCGTCAGAGTTTCCAGCACACCTAACGTGAATATTCTGCTTCTGATATCAAAAGGTAGGGATCCAAGTGTTGGTTGGGGCTGAAGTTTTATCTGATCTCAAGGCCACCTTCAAAGCTCATGTGTTTTCTGAAATGAGTAATTTTCATAAAGCTGAAAAAAATATGCGTGCTTGGTTTTTAAATGTTTATTTATTTTTGAGAGAGAGAGAGACAGGGAAAGAGAGAAGAGAGAGAGAGAGAGAGAGAGAGAGAGAGAGAGAGAGAGAGAGAGAGAGAGAGAGAGAGAGAGAGAATGAGAACATGAGCAGAGTGGGGCAGAGAGAGACTGAAAGAAATAGAATCCCGAGCAGCTTCTGTGTCTGTGACAGACATGAGACTCGATTCCATAAACCCTGAGATCAAGATCTTAGCAGAAATCAAGAGCCAAACACAACTGACAGACTGAGCCATCAAAGTGCCCCTCTCTGCATTTTTTATGAGAATTTCTGTGATCTAATGCAAGGCTTACGTTCTCATGAAAAATGTCAACTTGTTAAGATAAGCCAATATAAGATCATTTTCCTTCAAATTCTTAGATTTTACTATTTATGAAATAGGTTCTAGCAGCACTATTTACTCTTATTTTATAATATAACATAATAATGAGAATAACATCAGAGAATAGAGAATATGGAGATGGTTTAGGATTTTTCTGCCAGACAATCCAGATTACTTAGAGACATATTCACAAAAGACATAAAACATAAAATTTCATTTATTGATTCTACCAGTAATCTGAGAAAAACTTGGTGATGCCCAAATGGGTGAGTGGATTAAGATAACTTTTGGAAATTATTTAACTTTTTAAACATTTCTACCTAGTAGATTAACAGATACTTTATATAGTTGTATTATAGATTTTATAATTTGTCCAAAACCCATATGGGTATTCTATCTGTTATAGGTATAACATTTAACACAATTAATAAAGACATAACATTGTCATTTCATAAACAATTATGGATGTTGTATTCCATCCTTTTTCAATTTTTAGTTTTATTTTTTTATTTTTTATTTTTTTTAATTGTTTATTGTCGGGGCGCCTGGGTGGCTCAGTTGGTTAAGCCTCTGACTTCGGCTCAGGTCATGATCTCACAGTTCATGGGTTCAAGCCCTGTGTCAGGCTCTGTGCTGACAGCTAGCTCAGAGCCTGGAACCTGTTTCGGATTCTGTGTCTCCCTCTCTCTCTGACATTCCCCTGCTCTCTCTCTCTCTCTCTCTCTCTCTCTCTCTCTCAAAAATAAAAAAAAAAACATTTCAAAAATTATTTATTGTCATATTGGTTTCAATATAACATCCAGTGCTCTTCCTTACAAGTGTCTTCCTCCATGACCACCCCCTCATTCCCCTTTCCCCTTCCCCCTTCAGCCCTCGGTTCATTTTCAGTATTCAGTAGTCTCTCGTGATTTGCATACCTCCCTCTCCCCAACTCTCTTTCCCCCTTCCCCTCCCCCTGGTCCTCCATCAGGTTTATCCTGTTAGACCTATGAGTGCAAACATGGTATCTGTCCTTCTCCACCTGACTTATTTTGCTTAGCATGACACCCTTGAGGTCCATCCATTTTCCTACAAATGGCCAGATTTCATTCTTTCTCATTGCCATGTAATACTCCATTGTATACATACACCACATCTTCTTGATCCTTTCCTCAAGTGATGGCGATTTAGGCTCTTTCCATGTTTTGGCTATTGTAGAAATTGCCGCTATGAACATTGGGATATATGTGCTCCTATGCATCAGCACTTCTGCATCCCTTGGGAAAATCCCTAGCAATGCTATTGCTGGGTCATAGGGGAGTTCTACTGATAGTTTTTTGAGGAATCTCCACACTGTTTTCCAGAGTTGCTGCACCAGGTTTCATTCCCACCAACAGTGTAGGAGGGTGCCCGTCTCTCCACATCCTCGCCAGCATCTATAGTCTCTTGATTTGTTCATTTTCGCCACTCTGACTGG
>NC_043705.1:4252303-4253852 GCF_006229205.1 Suricata suricatta
TAATATTTCAATAATAACTCAGGTGTTTACTACATCCTGAATTCTTAATCACTTATAAATTATATTAGAAAAATTTTATTACATTCATAACCCTGGTCAAGAAACTCAAGCCACACTGTTTAATAAAAGTCCTACTACTTAAATTTCCTGGTACTTTTATTTTTCTACTCTTATACACAATTCCTACAATAAATCTTTCTAATATTCTTCTCAATTTATGCATACTGTCATGCATACTACTTAAGAACCTTTAAACACTACTATAGAGAAATGCATGTGGGTTTTCAAGCTTCCTATTAAAAGTTATTACCCAACACGGGCTCCTGGGTGGCTCAGTTGGTTGAACAGCTGGCTTCTGCTCAGGCCATGATCTCACCGTTTGTGAGTTTAAGCCCCATGTTGGGCTCTATGCTGACAGCTCAGACAGAGCCTGGAGCCTGCTTCGGGTTCTGTGTCTCCTTCTCTCTCTGCCCTTGCCCTGCTCATGTTCTGTCTCTCTGTCTTGCAAAAATAAATAAACATTAAATAAATCTTTTAAATAATAAAATTTATTGCCCAACAGAAAATTATCACATCACATCGCTCACTATCATTTCAGTCCTTCTAACAAGCAGTATGCCCTTTCTATTTCAGGTTTGTTCATATTGTTGTATTTGTGTGAAAGACTTTCCTCAGGATGTCTGGGTGACTCAGTCAGTTGGACATCCAGCTTTGACTCAGGTCATGATCGCACAGTTTGTGAGTTCAAGCCCTGCATTTAGCTCAGAGCTTGTAGACTGCTTTGGGTTCTGTGTCTCCCTCTCTCTCTCTCTTCCACTCCCCTGCTTGGACTCTGTCTCTCTCTCTCTCTCAAAAAGAAATAAACATTGAATTTTTTTAAAAAGAGTGTCTATTTCCTCATATTTATATAAATATTAGATCTTATGAAAAATCAACACACATCAAGTTATCTTCTGGCAACTTGTCACTTTTCACCCTCTTGTACAAAGCAATCTTTCAATCAATTGTGCATCCTAAAATAATACTCAGCACAACAACATACTCATCACTTCTCCCAATTTGGAACTAAATAACATAATTAACCTGTATAAATTGGGAAAATGGGAGTGTTTTGAAAGCTGCACAGCTTCAAGAACTCCATAGATCAGATACGTCTTTGGCCTGTATTTAATTGATTTTTTGTTTACCTTTGTCCTTAACCAGGGCCTTATAATGCTATTGAGACTCAATCCAACTCATATCCTTGTTGATCTTGTTTTGAGATATTCCAGAAAGTCACTCAAGCTTCTATTTCAAGGTATCTGTTCACAACTTCGTGAAAATCTATGCGCTGGTACTTACAGATTCCAAAGATACAACTGAGATAAATATAAACTGAAGTCTCTTAGGAATATCATCTTTTAGGTCTCTTACTTGGATTTCTGCTCTTTTGCAATCTTTCTTCATTCTATAGTAACAAGATCTGCATATACAATCCTTTCAGAAGTTGTATGGCATCTACCTCTATGTTATGTAAAGGCAGTATTATAGACCTTCAGATTAGACATGC
>NC_043705.1:4253952-4290633 GCF_006229205.1 Suricata suricatta
CATTGTAGTTTTGATTTGTATTTCCCTGTTGATGAGGGAAATTTCTGTTTTTTCTGTGTCTGTTAGCCATCCTAATTGTGTGCAAGAATTAATGGACTACTTTATGAACTCAATGCCTATGTAAACAGAGCTATTTGTTTCATTGCTTCTCAAATCATTTTATATTACTTCATTAAAATATTGTAAACTTATTTTGTGTGAAACGGCTCCTAATTATTATGTTGATATGCATTTTCTTACTGATTTGTGAAGTGGCCTCATATTTGTTGGTATTTTCATTTCCTTTTCAGAGAATTTCATTTAAAATATAAATTACAGTTAATTTATTTTTGATGCAAAAAATGTATCATATGTATGTGTATATATATATACACATATACATATACATATTCATATACATATACATATATATATAGCCAGTATTGTAGAATAATATCTTGGGTTTGATTCTCTTTCTGTACTGCTTGATAATGCCATTAATATGATTTTCCAAATTCCAATATTACATATTCTGATTCTGGACATCTTATGTAAATTATTTTTTAATTAGAGTATTACTTGGTTTTTATTTCTATGAGTAAACAAACATTCTCCTCCAAACAGAGACACATATAGAACTATTTGGGGTCCACACCCAGCTAGAGAGATACACTTCTTGCCAGACAAGTGGTTGAAGGCCATCTTGGGTACAGTGGTGCAGATGAGCATGAGGTCCATGAGGGAGAGTTGGCTGAGGAGGAAGTACATGGGAACTAGTTTTCCAGGTAGATGAGGAGAATCATGAAAGGGTTTCCCATGAAGGCAATTGTGAATATTCCCAAAAACAGAGTGAAGAGGAAGAAGTGGGTGAGACTGTGAATGAAGATTCCCAAGAGGATAAAATCAGAGTTCAAAGTCGAATTCTCCCATGCCATGATGAATATATTTACTGTAGAGAATATAACGTGTGAACAGTGGTCAGTACTGTGCCATGGAAATATCAAGTACTTCTAGCTTACATCTCCACACCCATGGTATTGTCTACATATGAAAAAAGTATTTTTCAGAGTATATCTTTTTTATAAATGTATACACTGGGAATATTAAAGTTTATGGTTAGCCTTATATGATTTTTAAATATAAAGCACATACATAAGACACATAATTTTTATCATTAGAACATAGCAGGTTTCCAAAGAGGCATATAGTCTAATTTTAGAAAGTAGTTAACTCAATTGTGTAATGTGGATCATCACTTCAGAAATATACTGAGTCTTAAGAAAACTCATGAATTTCTGAGAAGTCAATGAGATTTTCCATCACATTTTTTTTTATAATTTAGCATATCACACTATAATACTAATAAAATTCTGTCTAACAAAGTGTAGAGGGAATTATGTACTAGTGGAAATTATATGGGATCAGTCAAATACCAAGGAAACAGAAGACATTGAGAAATCAACATTTAGAAGTACCTTAAATAATACTTATTATTAATAATGTTAAGTTATGGGGGAGGAGGAGCCAAGATGGCAGAGAGGAAGGGAGCTCTGTCAACTTCATCCCTCCCATCTATTGAATGGAGAAGGACATTACTCTCATTTGCAAGAGCGGAAGGAGAAAATACAGACTCCAGAAAGAAGACAACCTCAAAGATACCTAAGTGAGTGAGTGTGAACTGGGGAGATTGGAAAATGAGCCAGCCTGAGACGGGCAGGGGACATGGGAACCCTAGCCCAACACAGAGCAAGTGCGTGGAGCCCCTCAGAGACAAAGGGAAGAGAAAGAGAAACTGAACAGGCTCATAGTAAACTGTCTCTGGGGAAGATAAAGAAAGTTTAACCACGCTTGGAGACAGAAACTCTTACTCCATATATAACTACTGGGTCGTCCAAATCCCGAACCCAAGTGGACAAAGGAGAGAACAGCTTCCAGCCCTGGGCCATCCCGGTGGGGAGTTGGTGGCTGTGGCGCGTCCCCTGGGGGACTCACTTCGGCCTCGGCTGCAGGAGTGGGAGCACGCACCTCATACCCATGGCACAGATGTGCCAGCATTGGCCACACAAATCCGGAATCCTGGGCTCCAACAGGGAAAAATATAGCCCCCCACCACTACTCGATCCCGGCAGGGAGTTGGCGGCGGTGGGGGCCAGGGCTCGCGATTCAGCTGCAGGAGCTCACCACTCATTTCCGGCAGTTCCCAGCACCTTGGGCGGCAACAGCACGAATCCCAGCTGGCACCAAGAGAAACTGCTCCCTCACCCTAGGCAATCGCTATCCCAACTGGGGGCTGGGAGTCTGCAGCAGTGTCTGTGAGGGCGTGCACTACACCTCCTGTGTGCACCTCACCTCAGGCTGCACACCTCACCTCAGGCGGGGAAGCACAATTATTGGCCTGAGCCAAGAGAAACTGAACCCTCCCCCTAAAAAGCCAGCCGCCAAAAAAGCACACTCATCTGTGGTAGCATAAAAGTGCATGGACGAGGACTTTGAAGTGAGGTTGGCCTGGAAAATACAACTTGGCTCAGCTGTGGCACAAGATCAGACTCATTAGAGTGCCCTACATTGCCTAGTTCCAGCAGAGCTTGGCATGCCGCCATTCTACTCTCTGCAGCCACCAAGGCAGAGCCTCTGAGAAGAGCCCCTGAGACCTACTACACCAAAACACGCCTATCCACAAGGGGGAGATGCTTTTTTTTTTCCTTTTTTCTTCTTTTTTTTCTTTTTTCTTTTTTTTGTACTCGTTTTTTATTATCATTACCTTTTTTACTTAATTTTTTTAATTTTACTCCTTATTTTCCTCTCTATTTTCTCCCTTTTTTTTCTTTCTTGCAATCCAGATATGTTCTCCTGTATCTCATCCTTATGTCTCCCCTCAACTGATCATACACTTTTAGACTGTCCATTGTCCTTCGTCACCTCTGACCCCCCCTTATATTTTCTTTTCTTCTCTTCTATTCATCTCTTTCCTCTCTATTTTCTTTCTTTCCTTTCCCCCTTTTAATTTGTTTGCTTGTTTGAATTGTCTGTGCATTTGTGTGCTTCTGTTCCCTTTGTGTTTGTCTGTCTGTTTTCCTTCTTAGAGTTACCCCAAGAAACAAGCCAAAGTGTGCATGATAGCAAGTCCCAAATATTGCTGAGTAGGGAAATAAAATATCCAATGGCACAACAAGAGAAACTGCTACTTCATTAAAAAATATTTCCTGAAATGACAGGCCCTGGACAGTCAATAAGCCTCCTTTAAAAGAGAAATATTAACAGGTGCACAGTGCTCAACGAGCTTTCTTAAGGTGAAAAGAGACAGAAAACTAGCAAAAATGACAAAACGAAGGAACTCTCCCCTGAAGAACCACCAGGAAGAAGTCACAGCCACAGAACTGCTCAAAGTAGATCTAGACAACATACTGGATCAAGAATTTAAAAAACTTGCAATAAAGTTAATCACTGAGTTGAAAAAAGCATCAAGAACGCAAATGAGACAATGACTAGGAACTTTGAAAATAGGTGTGATGAGTTTAAAAAGGGTATAAATGAGGTTAATAATAAAATGGAGGCAGCCCCCTCAAGAATTGACGAGACAGAGAGCAGAATGGGTGAATTAGAAGATATAGTTATGCAAAAGAAGAAGCTGGAAAAAAAAGAGAGAGAAATTGATCCAGGAGCAGGAAAGGAGAATTTGAGACGTGAGTAATGCAATCAAACGGAACAACCTCCGTATCATAGGAATTCTTGAAGAGGAAGACAGAGAGAAAGGTCGTGAAGGGATTCTAGATCAAATTATAACTGAGAAGTTCCCACATCTGGGAAAAGAAATAGACATTCAAATTCAAGAGGCACAAAGAACCCCCTTAAGACGTAATTTGAATTGACCTTTGGCACGACATCATAGTGAAACTGGCAAAATATAAAGATAGAGAATTCTGAAAGCAGCTAGGGAGAAAAGGGCCCTCACATACAAAGGGAAACCTATCAGAGTAGTTACAGACCTTACTAATAAAACTTGGCAGGCCAGGAAGGAATGGCAGAAAGTCTTCAATGTGATGAACAGAAAAAACATGCAGCCAAGAATCCTTTATCCAGCAAGCCTGTCATTCAAAATAGAAGGAGAGATAAAGGTGTTCTGAAATAAACAAAAATTGAGAGCACTCATGGTCACCAAACCAGCCCTACAAGAAATTCCAAGAGGGACTCTATGAGTGAAATGCTGCAAAGAATACAAGGTGCCAGAGACACCACTATAAACCTGAATTCTAGGGAGAACACAATGACTTTAAACCAACATTTTTCAATAATAACACTGAAAGTAAATGGACTGAATGCTCCAACTAAACGACACAGGGTAGCAGAATGGATAAAAAAATAAAATCCATCTATTTGCTGTCTACAAGAGACTCATTTTAGACCTGAAGATACCTTCAGGTTGAAAGTAAAGGGATGGAGAAATATCTATCATGTGACTGGAAGCCAAAGAAAGATGGAGTAGCCATACTTATATCAGACAAACTGGACTTTAAATAAAGGCAGTAACAAGAGACTAAGAGGGACATTATATAATAATTATAGGGTCTCTCCGTCAGAAAGAGCTAACAATTATAAATATCTATGTGTCATATTTGGGAGCGCCCAAATACATAAAACAATTAATCACAGAAAGAAACAATCTTATTGACAAGAATGTCCTAATTGCAGGGGACTTTAATACTCCACTGACAGCAATGGATAGATCAACCAGACAGAAATTCACTAAAGAAACAATGGACCTGAAGGACACATTGGAACTGATGGAATTGATAGATATATTTAGAACTCTGCATCCTGAAATTAAGAAATTCACCTTTTTCTCCAGTGCACTTAGCACAATTTCCAAGATAGATCACATAATGGGGCATAACGCAGCCCTCCATAAGTGTAAAGGAATTGAGATCATACCATGCACACTTTCAGATCGCAATACTATGAAACATGAAATTAACCATTGGATAAAGTCTGGAAAACTTCCAAAAATGTGGAGGTTAAATACCACCCTACTAAAGAATGATTGGGCTAATCAGGCAATTAGAGAAGACATTAAAAAAATATATGGAAACAAATGAAAAGAAAACACAACAATCCAAAGTCTCTGGGACACAGCAAAGGCAGTCCTAGAAGGAAAGTATGTTGCAATCCAGGCCAATTTCAACAAACTAGAAAAAGCACATATTATAAATCTAACGGAGCACCTACTGGAACTAGAGGGGAACAGCAAGAGCACCCCAAATCCAGCAGAAGAAAAGAAATAGTAAAGATCAGGGCAGAAATAAACAATATAGAATTCAAAAGAACAGTCGAGCAGATCAATGAAACGAACAGCTGGTTCTTTGAAAAAATAAACAAAATCGATAAACCTCAGAAAGAAAAGAGAAGGCACCCAGATAGACAAAATCATGAGTGAAAAAGGACCTATTACAACTAATCCCTTAGAAATGCAAGCAATCATCAGAGATTACTATGAAAAATTATATGCCAACAAACTGGACAACACAGAAGAAATGGACAAATTCCTAAATGCACATGCACTGCCAAAATTCAAATGGGAAGAGATAGAAAGCATGAATAGACCGATAAACCATGAAGAAATCAAATCCGTTATTAAAAATCTCCCAACGGATAAGAGCTCAGGGCCAGATGGCTTCCCAAGAGAATTCTACCAGACATTTAAAGCAGAGCTCATACCAATTCTTCTTAAACTATTCCAAAAAATAGAAATAGAAGGAAAACTTCTACTCATTCTACAAAGCCAGCATCACCTTAATACCCAAACCAGACAGAGACCCAGCCAAAAAAGAGAACTATAGACCAATATCCTTAATGAATACAGATGGAAAAATACTCAACAAGATACTATCAAATCGAATTCAACAGGATATAAACAGAATTATCCACCATAATCAAGTGGGATTCATTCCTGGTTTACAGGGCTGGTTCAATATTTGCAAATCCATCAATGTGATACATCACATTAACAAAAGAAAGGATAAAAACAATATGATCCTGTCAATAGATGCAGAAAAAGCATTTGACAAAATACAGCACCCTTTCTTAATCAAAACCCTTGAGAAAGTCGGAATAGAAGGAACTTACCTAAACATTATAAAAGCAGCTTATTAGCCCACAGCTAATATCATCCTCAATGGGGAAAACGTGAGAGCTTTCCCCCTGAAATAGGGAACACGACAGGGGTGTCCACTCTCACTACTGTTGTTTAACATAGTTCTGGAAGCCCTAGCATCAGTAGTCTGACAACAAAAGGAAATAAGAGGCATCAGAATTGGCTTCTTTGACTTCTTCTTTGAAGTCAAACTTTCACTTTTGGCAGGTAACATAATGCTCTACATGGAAAACCCGGCAGACTCCACCAGAAGCCTTCTAGAACTGATCCATGAATTCAGTAAAGTTGCAGGGTACAAAATCAATGTACAGAAATCCGCTGCATTCCTATACACCAATAATGAAGCAGTGGAATGAGAAATCAAGAAACTGATCCCATTCACGATTGCACGAAAAACCATCAAATACCTAGGAGTAAACCTAACCAAAGATGTAAAAGACCTATATGATAAAAACTATAGAAAACTTATGAAAGAGATTGAAGAAGACACCAAGAAATGGAAAAACATTCCCTGTTCATGGATCGGAAGAATAAACATTGTGAAAATGTCATTACTACCCAAAGCAATCTACACATTCAATGCAATCCCCATCAAAATTGCACCAACATTCATCTCAAAGCTAGAACAAACTATTCTCAAATTCGTATGGAACCACAAAAGACTCCGAATAGCCAAAGTCATATTGAAGAAGAAAACCAAAACGGGAGGCATCACAATCCCAGACTTTAGCCTCTACTACAAAGCTGTCATCATCAAGCCAGTATGGTATTGGCACAAAAACAGACACATAGACCAATGGAATAGAATAGAGAACCCAAAACGGGGTCCACAACTGTACAGCCAATTAATATTTGGCAAAGCAGGAAAGAGTATCCAGTGGAAACAAGACTGCCTCTTTAGCAGGTGGTGCTGGGAGAACTGGACAGCAACATGTAGAAGAATGAAACTAGACCACTTTCTTACACCATACACAAAAATAAACTCAAAATGACTGAAGGACCTGAATGTGAGACAGGAAACCATCAAAGCCCTCGAGGAGAAAGTAGGAAAAAACCTCCTAGACCTCCACCACAGCCATTTCCTACTCGACACATCCCCAAAGGCAAGGAAAATAAAAGCAAAAATGAACTCTTGGGACCTCGTCAAGTAAAAAGCTTCTGCAAGGCAAAGGAAACAATCAAGAAAACGAATAGGCAACCAACAGAATGGGAAAAGTTAGTAGCAAATGACAATCAGATAAAGGGCTAGTATCCAAAATGTACAAGGAACTCACCAAACTTCACACTCACAAAACAAATAATCCAGTGAAGAAATGGGCAGAAGACATGAACAGACACTTCTCCAAAGAGCACATCCAGATGGCCTACAGACACATAAAACGATGCTCAATATCACTCATCATCAGGGAAACACAAGTCAAAACCACACTGAGATACCACTTCACACCAGTCAAAGTGGCTAAAATGAACAAATCAAGAGACTATAGATGCTGGCGAGCGTGTGGAGAGACAGACACCCTCCTACACTGTTGGTGGGAATGTAAACTGGTGCAGCCGCTCTGGAAAACAGTGTGGAGGCTCCTCAAAAAACTATCCATAGAACTCCCTTATGACCCAGCAATAGCACTGCTAGGGATTTACTCAAAGGATACAGAAGTGTTGATGCATAAGAGCACATATACCCCAATGTTAATAGCAGCACTATTAACAATAGCCAAATCATGGAAAGAGCCTAAACGTCCATCACCTAATGAAAGGATCAAGCACACACAATGAAGTACTACATGGCAATGAGAAAGAATGAAATATGGCCATTTGTAGGAAAGTGGATGGACCTCGAGGGTATCATGCTAAGCGAAATAAGTCAGGCGGAAAAGGACAGAAACCATATGTTTGCACTCATAGGTCTAACGGGAGAACAGGAGAAACCTAGTGGAGGACCAGGGGGAGGGGAAGAGGGAAAGAGAGTTGGGGAGAGAGAGGGACGCAAAACCTGAGAGACTATTGAATGCTGAAAATGAACCGAGGGTTGAAGGGGAGGGAGGCGGGGGAAAGGAGGCAGTGGTGATGGAGGAGGTCACTTGTGGGGAAGAGCACTGGGGGTTATATGGAAAACAATTTGACAATAAACTATTAAAGAAAAGATAGAGTGCCAAAGTGCCAATACTTACATCAGACAAACTAGATTTTATTTTTATTTTATTTCAAAAAATTTAATGTTTATTTTTGAGAGGGAGGGAGGGAGAGAGAGAGAAAGAGAGAGAGAAAGAGAGAGAGAGAGAGAGAGAGAGAGAGAGAGAGAGAGAGAGAGAGAGAGAATGTCATCACAGAACCAGAAGCGGGGCTCAAACCCACAGACCATGAGACCATGACCTGAGCTGAAGTTGGATGCTCAATCAACTGAGTCACCCAGGCACCCCTGACAAATTAGATCTTAAAGCAAAGACTGTAGGGGTGTTGTTAAGATGGCAGAGGAGTAGGGAGACCCTAAGTTTGTCTCGCCCCTTGAACACAGCTAGATAGTTATCAAATCATTGTGAACACCAAAGACCCCAAAGGATAGTTTGAAATAATACCGGCTGTAACTTCTTGATATCCCTTGAAACCACAAGCACTCCCTTCATGGCTTCAAGTAACCACCAGACACATGTCTAGCTAATGTCTAATGATCCTTTGAGCTCTCTCTCCTTGTTTCGATAGTCTTTGATACTTCTGTATAATGATATATGAAATAAAGACTGTGTGCAGTTTGCTGCTGATGTTTTGCTGACAGAGGCAGCCCTGTGCGTTTGTTCAGTCTGTGTCGGAGAACATTTCTTCAATGTGCGGCTACAGAAGGCATTCTTGTCTTATTCCTGAATGTAGGGGAAAGTCAGTTTTTTCCCTATTGATGATGATATTAATAGTGGGTCTTTCCTATATGGCCTTTATGATGATGAGGTATGTTTCTTCTATCCCTATTTTCTTGAGGGTTTTTAATCAAGAAAGGATGCTCTATTTTGTCAAGTCCTGTTTCTGCATCTATCGAGGGGATCATATAGTTCTTACCATTTCTTTTATTAACGTGGTGCATCACACTGATTATTTTGTGAATATTAAGCAAACCCTGCAGGTCAGAAATAAATCCCACTTGATCACTGTGAATAATTCTTTTAATGTACTCTGGGATTCAATTTGCTAGTATCTTGTTGAGAATTTTGCATTCAGTTTCATCCAGGATAATGGCCTTTAATTCTCCTTTTTAGTAGGGTCTTTGGCTGGTTTTGAAATCAAGGTAATTATGGCTTCATAGACTGAATTCAGAAGTTTTACTTCCATTTTTATTTTTTTCTAACACTTTGTTGAGGCCAAATAATAGCTACTAACTCTTCATAAATAGCTGGTAGAATTCCCCTGGGAAGCCATTTGGCTCAGAACTCTTGTTTGTTAGGAGTTTTCTGATTATTGATTCCCTTTCCTTGCAGGTTATGGGTCAGTTAATTTTTTTTTATTTTGTACTGTTTCATATTTGATATGAAATATTCGTTAGTTTCTGAGTTTCTGGGAATTGTCCATTTCTGCCAGAAGCCCAGTTTGTTGAAATATAATTTTTCATTGTATTCTATAATAATTGCTTTTACTTTTGTGGTGTTAGTTGTGATCTTTCCTCTTTCATTCATGATTTCATCTATTTGGGTGTTTCTCTCTCTCTCTCTCTCTCTCTCTCTCTCTCTCTCTCTGTTTTTGGATAGTCTGTCTAGGGCTTTATCCATTTTGTGTATTTTTTTCAAAGTTTCATTGATCTATTTGCAGATTTCATTGTTGTTGTTTGTTTATTTATTTCCACATCATTCATTTCTTTATTATTTACCTTCTGCTGGCTTTAGGCTTTATTTGCTTTTTTTTTTCTAGCTCCCTGAGGTTTATGGTAAGGTTGTATATTTGGGAGCTTTCTTGCTTCTTGACATAGGCCAGAATTAACCATAGAGTTTCATCTTAGAACTTCCTTTACTGCATTCCAAAGGGTTGGATTTTCATGTTTTAAATTTCATTTCCTTCTATGTATTTTTTATTTGTTCTTTAATTTCCTGGTATCCCATCATTCTTTAGTAGGATGTTCTTTGACTTCCATGTATTTGTGGTCTTTCCAAAATTTTTCTTGTCTTGGACTTCAGGTTTTATAGCATTATGGTTTGAAAATATTCATGTATGATCTCATGGTTGAGGCCAAATTTGTGATCCAATATTTGATCTATTCTGTTAAATATTCCATTTGCACTCTAATATAATGTCTATTCTGCTACTTTATAATAGAATACTCTGAATATATCTTTAAGTCCACTCCGTCTACTGTTGGACCTTGTTGATTTTCTACTTAGATTATCTGTCCACTGTTGTATATGGAATTTTAAAATTTCCTACTACCACTATGTTATAATTAATGTGTTTCTATATGTTTGTTATTATTTTCTTTATATATTTGGGAGCTCCCAAGTTGCAAGTATGATACTTACAAATGATAAATCTTATTGATGGACAGACTCCTTTTTTTAAATTTTTTAAAAATGTTTTATTTATTTTTGATACATAGAGAGACAGAGCATGAGAGGGGGAGGGACAGAGAGAGAAGGAGACACAGAACCAGAAGCAGGCTCCAGGCTCTGAGCTAGCTGTCAGCACAGAGTCCAACATGGGGCTCGAACCCATGAATGTGAGATCTGACCTGAGCCAAAGTCAGAGGCTTAACCGACTGAGCCCCCCAGGCGCCCCGCCTTAATTCTTTTATAATGCCCTTGTTTATCTCTTGTTAGAGTCTTTGCTTTAACGTGAGGATTGTCTGATATGAGTACGGCTATTCTGGCTTGCTTTTCTTTATTAAATAACATCTCTCTCCTTTGAACTTCAGACTTGTCTATGATTTACAATAGCAGCTGCAATTGCTCTGTTACTCCCAAATGAATCAATTTTGCTGGTTCTTTTGCTTTAAATCATCAAATCACATCAAAATAACTGGTTCTTTTGCTTTAAATGTCAAATGTAACCATGGTACTAAGTTTGTGGACTGAGTTGTAGAACCAGATAAAAGGATATAATGTAAATTTTAGAACCTAGAACCTCCTGAACTTGAATATAAGATTGACAATTATTTGTGTATGTGTGTGTGTGTAAAATCAATAGGAAATCAAAGACTGGAATGACAGTATCATATTTGTATTTTAGGAAAATAACCTGTGTAAAAATGTGTAGGACACATTTTAGATTTCAAAAAGACTTAGGTAATGAGAATACTTATAAGATATTAAAAGAGGCCAGAGAATATTTGGAGATTGAATTTGGGCAATAAATGAAGAGTGGGAGATGGGCTCCTAAAATTCACTTTTTTTCTATAAAAATTGACTCCTACATAATCTCCTTTATGAATGGACTTGAAGTAATTTAAGTATATTAGTAAAATAGCAATAGTAAAACCCTTTGTGAGACACAATATAAGTCATCTTATCATATAATTTCAATCTGTGCAAGGTCATATTTATAGTTTAGATATTGTAGCTGAAAACTGAGGTTTTTGATTTCACTTTTTGTTACATGCTATAGCTACTTATTTGTTTCCACGCTTCTAAAAATAATTTCTCTAAGTATGCATAACTTATTTAAGTTCATTTGAATATATATGTGTATACTTATATATACACACATATATATTGGTTGAATGTAGGTTAAATTATAAATTGTCCTTATATTTCTATGCAGGAACTTAATCCTATTTTTAAATAGAAAATATTTTAAATCCTATGTAAAATAAGACCCCTAAAATTACTTTTATAAAAGTATGTTAGGATAAGAAGGACTCCAGATTTTAATTATAATTATGATGAAGGAGGACAATATGTAAACAAACTTATAAACACCACATTTACATGCTTGCTTTCTCTTGTTACTTCACATCCCACTGCCTATATTTTATGTATCACAAATATATTTTTATATACCATATATAGTTTGGAAAACCATTTTATTCAACGTTTAAGTTTCTAACAGTAATCAAACAGGTAACCAAAGGCCCATCTAGTTATCAGGCAATTGAAATGTATATATTCAAAATTGTAATGTGTTCTTAACTATAAGATACACACAAGATTGTGAAGATGTTGACTTAAAACAGTGTAAAAGTTCACATTAATAACTTTATGTTGGTTAAATATAAAACTCATCATGACAATATAAGTAGAAATATTAACATGTACAAACATGCTACATTTAATATAGTATACATATCTCATTAATATAATTGTTGTTAATATCAGTATTAATTTTAAGGTTTTGAATAAAACAATATATTATTTAAATCAATTTTACTTTTTAAGTGTGGCTACTAATTTTTTAAATTACACGTGGCTCACATTATATCTCTATAAAGTGTTGCTCTAAGGTGTTCAAATTAACCTGGAAAAGGGTAATAAGAGTAAGGACAGCCATGATTATTCTTTCTTGGCAAAGAATACCCTAAACTCTCTTTTCATGGCCCCTAGGACCTCCTTATTCCTCAGGCTATAGATAATGGGATTGAGCATGGGGGTGAGGATGGTGTAGAAGACTGCCAGAATCTTATCTTCTGCTGGTGAACGGAGATTCCTGGGCCGAAGGTAGGTGTAGACAAAAGGTGCATAGTAAAATGTCACTACCGTTAAATGTGTCGAACAGGTGGTGAAGGCCTTTTTTCTTCCCTCTTTTGAGCGCATGTGGTAGACAGCAAAAAGAACCCATCCATAAGAAACAGTAATGCCAAGGAAAGGAAAGAGGAGAAAGAGACTTGTACTCACAAAAACCAAGTACTCATAGACCCAGGTGTCTATACAGGCCAAAGGCAACATGGCTGGCACATCACAGAAGAAGTGATCAATGGCCCTAGACTGGCAGTAAGGAATATGGAGGGCATAGATTGTGTGTGCCAAAGAGTTGATAGACCCCAAAATCCAAGATCCTATGATCATTTTCACACACATCCTTTTACTCATGCGGATAGAATAATGGAGGGGGTGGCAAATAGCCACATAACGGTCGTAGGCCATTGAGGACAGGAGTAAACCCTCAGAGCATGCCATAGTCAGGAAGAAAAAGCTTTGCATGCCACATCCCAGGAAGGAGATACTTTTCTGTCCAGAGAGGAAATTGAAAACCATCTTTGGTACAGTGGTGGAGATATACATTAAGTCCATGAGAGAGAGCTGGCTCAGGAGAAAGTACATGGGCGTGTGAAGCCGGGGATCTAATCGTATGAGGTAAATCATGGTTGAATTGCCCACTGATGCGAGAAAGAAAATGAAGATGATAAGGAGTAAGAGAAAGAGGCCAGTTTGATTTGAGGGAAACAAACCCAACAAAATGAAATCATTTGAAGTGTGATTCCATTTCTCCATGAAATTGTAGTTTTAACTCCCTTGAAAGAAAAACAAAAACAAAACAAAGCACAGAGCAAGAAATTAAACAAACAGTAGCATAAAAAGGAATTCTTATTTTATTAATGTTTGCTTAGAATAAATTGTCTTTTTTTCAATACTGCAACTTTCACATAATCAATCTTAGTATCTGAATTAAATATAAACATTCCTCTTCCAATTTAATTTGGTAAGCACTGCAACAAGTTATTGTAGGTATAAAGCCTAGTATTATAGCCAGAAGAAATAAACAAAATAACTAAAACATTATTCTCTCCATAATCTTGGCTATGCACATCGCTCAGCATTTATAAAATGCCACAAGAATCTCTGTGTTCCCTAGTGTCTGTTAATTTAACACAGCATATTTACAGTAGCAACTGGATTATGTGAGTCAAAAACTTTGTGTAAGCTAACATTCTAAGTCCTCTATTACCTAATTCTTTTTTACATCTTTAATTTCTGGTCTTTTTTCCCCAAGTGGGACTACTGCATCTAGGAAAATGTTCATATTCTGCCTCTCATATTCTTTATCACTTCTGTGCCTTTCCTAAAATGGGCTCACCGTTTACTTGAATGTAAAGTTCTTGCAGAACTTGTGAGATCCACACGAATTATAAAATATTATTTGAACATTCTCTCTGCTATAATGATGTTGCCAATTTTTAAAGATCTATAAAATACAAAGTAAAATGCACAGATTTTCATATCTAATTTACATTTCCTGAATAATTATTACTCTTTTGCAAAAGATATGCCTTAATTCCATATTTTTGAATAGATCAAAACATTCTGAAATTGGAGAGGGTGCTTACTCACTTTTTCTATTTTTTAGTTCCTATACAGTAGATGGCAGCATAATTGATTGAAAAACTGTTCTACCAGAAAAGCAGATATAAGCAGGAAAATACTGTTGAACTGTAGCTAAAACATTCCCCCTACCTCCTTTGGCCTCAAGAAGAGTGGCATTATTAGTAACATACCTTAATTACTTAAAACAATCAAGAAAAAATTTTCCATTGTGAAGAATTTTACTAGTTTCTAATGTCCACTCCTTTCCTTGACATTATTAAAGTGTAACTCAACATTTTATAGCTTCTCTTTTTCTCTTAACTCAATTCTGGCAATTTGTTCTTTTCTTCACTGAGTCTCCAAGCATGCATAAATTGTGATGATGGTATTTCTTATACTTCCAAATACATATTTCTTTCTTTCCCAGTTTCAATGTGGGATGGGACTTTCTGCTCTCTTCAAGCTCCTCTATCTGAAGGAAGCATCTGATGTTCTGTTACGTCCAAGATGTGAGTAATATTGATTGAGTTACTAATTTTTTCAACAGTAAAGCAAAAACAATTAATAGTTTGTTGTAACTTTATTACTTTTTAATTTATATTCAGCTGAGCTAACATATATGTAGTATTTGTTTCAGTAGTAGAATTTCGTAATTCATCACTTACATATAACACCCAGTGCTTATCCCAACAAGTGTCCTCCTTAATGCCCATCACCCGCTTAGTCCTTTGCCCTCACCTCCCCTCCAGCATCCCACGTTTTGTTATTTGTATTTAAGAGTCTCTTATGGTTTGCTTCCCTCTATGTTTTTATCTTATTTTTCCTTCCATTTAATTCAAAGGTTATCTCATATAATTTTGGTAATCACAAATAAAATTGTGAAAAAGAACTTGGAATAGCAAAATAGAAAAGTATTTTTATAGTTGTTTAGTTGACACATGCTAACAAAAAATATACAGTCAGTAACATAAAAGGTACATACTACCATTGAACATGGGTGTTAGATGGGATCATAGGCATCTTCTGCTTTTTATAACTTCCTAGAAATTAAAACTGATAACTCAGTATATAAAGACAAAACATTCAGCTACCATAATTATAATACATTCATTCTCTCCAGCAATGTTCACTAAACTGTTATATTGTATGGCAGTGCTGTTATGTCCTGAGAAATCTGATGATTTAAAATACACAATTTTCCAATCATGTTGTTAAAGTTTAGTGAATAATGCAGACAATAGACCAGCAAACCCTTACTTGCAACCCAATGCTATGTAGTGATTAATACTATAAAGAAAAATAAAATAGCAAAAATGAATAAAGAGACAGATGGATAAGAGCACTAAAAATTGACACTCTGCAGAAACAATATTCAGGTAGACCTGACTAAAGATTTTTCAACTTGAATGAGCAGCAGCTAAATAGTGAAACCTATTTAGTTTTTCAGGACAATACTGATGACACCAGGGTTTTGAAGCACAAGGTATTAGGGAATTCGTATAGGAAAAAGTAGACCATGACAAGGACTTTTATTTTCTTCTGTGGGAAACAAGAATCCAAAGAGAGTGACATGATTGTGGTATAATCTAGAAGTCATGCAAGATGCTTTAAGGGAGGGTTGAAGGGGGAAGGGGAGGGGGAAAGCGGTGGTGGTAATGGAGGAGGGTACTTGTGGAGAAGAGCACTGGGTGTTATATGGAAACCAATTTGACAATAAACTATTTAAAAAAAAAAGAATCACACACAGAAGATGTGGACATAAGAGCTAGAGTTCAGGATATAGTTTCATTAATACCCAACCGATTTCTTTAGTGGGCATGGGTCCCTATTTAATTCACTTGAATTATACGAAGTACCACTCCCTGTTTACACTATAGCTTGGAGAATAGTTTGGAAGGAATCAAACATTGCTCAAAGAGAATGTGGCAGTATTTCTATGTGGTGGCATTAGAATTATTCAAAGGAATAAGACTCTGTTCACATTTAATATTGACATTTCATCTTGTAACATGTAAGTTCAATGGTAAATGCCCATCCTTTGGTATGGACCATGGTTGCCAGTGCAGGATGCTTACCAATTATTCTAACCTGTCATGACCCTCAACAGGGTGCTAATAAAGAAACATCAGTTAAATGGTTCTATATCTTATTATTTGTTCATGTTCATCTCCCTCACCTGATTTTTGAACTTCTCCCTTTATCCTGGGAATTGTCTTGATTTTCAACAGAAAATTGTAAAAATCAGTAGAGTTGGTCATTCATGTGGGGATAATGTAGGACCTGATTATCATTCTCTCTCTGTAACCTCATCCAGAAACTATTGTATCATGTCTCAATTATTTGTCTGATGAACTAAAGCATACCTTAGAACTCAATTAATATAATAGTTCATATGAATAAAATGTGGCAAGATCAGTTAAAAAAATCAGTCTTCAACACATGTGGTCTTGAAATTAAGAGAAAATAGCTTCTGGGGTGTTTTCCTCCTTCCTTTTTTAAATTCTAGTTTAAATTAAAGGGAAGAAATACACCAACCAGTTCTCTCAAGAGCTATGTTTCCAATTATAAACACTGAATAAACAGAACAGACTGTTTTTGTATTCCATTGGACAGTCATTTTATAAAGAGACATGTATGGATTTTTATTTTATGTTGCATAAATTAGAGTTCAGAATTTCAGAAAGATTCCTTAGTGATAGTTAAAACATTTTTTGGCTTGTTTCCTAAATTGAAAATTGGCATCTCATCAGGCAATAGAGGCCAATAGTTACTTTCAGAATCTTGTAAATCTGGGACTTAAAATCTTTAGGACATAAGACATAGACCCTATTTTGTTTCCTAAATTGAAAATTGGCATCTCAGCAGGCAATAGAGGCCAATACTTACTTTCAGAATCTTGTAAATCTGGGACTTAAAACCTTTAGGACATTGACATAGACCCTATTTTTATTAATACCCAACAAATTTCTTTACTGGGTATGGGCCATGTTTAATACACTAGAATTCATGAAATGTGATCCCTGTTTACAATATAGCTTGGAGAATATTGTTCCTGGAGCTACAAACTGGATCGACCATGAATGTTTCCCTCAATCGTCTTAAGAAGTGCATTGCTGACATTTATATAGTTAAAAGAAAAAAATCTTCAACTTATAGGACTTCTATTTGTAAATGTGAGTATCTCAGGTCTTAAATATACTTTACAAAAGTTACGCATCAAGCACACTTTAAGAGAGCCCAAGACCAAGAAGAAAATTGTTAGTCTGAGCCTCAGCTCACTCAGTCCCAACAACTTTATAGGATGGCTGTGAAGACAGAATTTATTGAGTTCTGTGTGCTTGGCACATAGTTAGTCCTCAATATGTGCCAATCTCATTTGTTCATTTCATATGTTAAGTACTGGAAAGCCTCGGGTCCAGAGAGATTAAGTGACTTAATTAAGGTCACACACCCTACTCCAGGGCCACACATCATATAATTATAATAGGTTTATACATTTTGATATTTTAAATTTACTCCTAACTTTTCTAGTTTGTTATGGAACTCCTTTGAAAATATATCCATAAGAGAGAAAAACCACATCACCAAAATATTTCCCTGGGTTTAACAAATCAACTTAATTCAGTAGTATTACTATGACTCACCTTGTCTGAAGCTCTTGAGTTTGTGTTTTGGCAGAGGATATTTTTATACTGACAACACTGCCTGTTAATAGTCCAGGGAATTATTTAAAATGTTTAAGCACCAAACTTTGCTAACATTGTCTCTCACACTACCCCACAAGATCGTGTTATTGATCACTAGGCTCTGCATCAGATCAAAATTCTCTAACAATGAGGATCTGTTCTTTATCTGCTAAAATTTAGGAGAGGTAAATTTTCAAGGATACTTTGTAACATCTGTTTCTCACATCTATTGCTCATCAATCTCTTTAATATAAAACCTATGAGCACAGTTAGAGTCCTATTGCCCAGAACTTGTTGGAATCAGAAAACAACTTAACACTTTCTAGTGAACTTATCTTCCAATCCATATATAATGATCAGTTAAAACATCTTCCTGTCTTATTATCCTGCCCAGTGAAAGCATATTATGACATTTTACACCTAATTCTCTTAGGTCCTACTCTTGGAAGACAGAAGGATGAGTTATTACATTTAATATGCAAAACCTTACATCATCAAGACTTAGAGATTCCTCTTTCTCCTAATTGATCCCCAATGTCCAAGTCCACAAGGGCCAAAATTCAGGCAATTCATTTCACTTTGCTTATTTGGACATTCACTCAGTTCTGCATCTAGAGAGAGTAAAACAATCAACCAAATCAACACTGTTGCATTCCGCTAATGCAGAATTAGACTAAAGACAGATGCACTTGATTATTCTAGAAACAGATTTGAGAGCTAGAAGAGATGTCAGATAATGCTTTTGGAACTTTTGTTAGAGAACAAGGATGGAAGAGATGCAAGAAGTTTAAGTGCTCAGTTATGTAATAGCAGAACTAGCATAGGGACAATTTCCTACCTACTGTCTAGTGAGTTTGCAGAAGAAACTATTGGTGATTGTGAATAAGTTAAATTATGCTGTATCAAAATACTTTCTTCTCTTTGTAGCAGTATAAGACAGTTAGCCCATGAAAACACTTATCTAGTCAGATGTCCTGCTGAAGTGGCAAGTTGGCTTTATTTTTTGAGAGGCGGGGGGTGGAATGAAGGGAGACACAGAGATAGAGGGAGACACAGAATCAGGCTCCAGGCTCTGAGTTGTCAGCACAGAGCCTGACATGGGGCTTGAACTCACGAACCAAGAGATCATGACCCGAGCTGAAGTCAGATGCTTAACCGACTGAAGTTGACTTTTAGAGACATGCAATAAAATGAGCATTTAGTCTCAGAAAGCAGTTGAATCTAGCAGGTTAGATTAGAAGGTGGACTAGGCAAAAGTACTTACAATTCAACATTGCTGCCAAGTCTTTAAAGTTGTTCTAATGGATATCCTAAGAAATAAGTGGGGTGGGGTATGCCAAATGCTTAAAAGTACCTGGTGCAGGGAAAAGAAACAAAACATTTCAGGAGGTCTTATTTAATATCTAATCGTTTCACAGGTTTGTAATTAAGAGAAGTTTACAGTAAAAGTAATTTTTAAGTCTTGCTTTTGTTTAAAATGGGGCACTTATGGGGCATGTGGGTAGCTAAGTCAGCTAAGCAGCTGACTTCAGCTTAGGCCATAATCTTGTTGCTCATGAGTTCAAGCACCACATTGGACTTTGTGCTGACAAATCAGCACAGAGCCTGGACCTGCTTCATATTCTGTCTCCCTTTCTCTCTGCGTTTCCCCCACTCGTGATCTGTCTTTATCAAAAGTAAATAAGCATTTAAAAAATAAAATATAATATAATAAAATGGGGGCACTTATCCTAGTAAAGGATGCAATAATATTATTTAACAAAATTTTACTAAATAAATATCAGTCATATATATGTATATTTGCAAATAATTAGAAATATAAAACTGGAAAAATTACACTGATTTACATTTGATAAGAAAATAAGTTATAAATACATACAAATACTAAATATTTTGGTTGTTACTGTGAATCTTTTATTATAATACCTTTGTTTCCCTGTTTTTTGTTAACATTCCTTGATTTTATATAACCAAAACACTTCTTTACATTTTTAAATTTTAAATTTTATTTATTTTCTTTTTTAAAATATAATTTTTTGTCAACTTTGTTTCCATACAATACCCAGTGCTCATCCCAAAAAGTGCCCTCCCTCCTCAATGCCCATGACCCATTTTCCACTCTCCCCCATTCTTTATCATCCCTCAGTTTCTTCTCAGTATTAAAGAGTCTGTCATGAATTGCCTCCCTCCCTATACCCAACTATTTTCCTCCTTTTCCTCCCCCATGGTCCTCTGTTAAGTTTCTCCTGTTACACTTATAAGTGAAAACATATGGTATCCATCCTTCTCTGCCTTATTTCACATAGCATAACACTGTTGAGTACCATCCACGTTACCACAATGGCCAAATGTCATTCTTTCTCATTGCCATGTATATTCCATTGCATATATAAACCACATCTTCTTGATCCATTCATCATTTGATGAACATTTAGGCTCTTTCCATAATTTGGCTATTATTGAAAGGGCTGCTATGAACATTGGGGTACATGTGCCCCTATGCATCAGCACTTCTGTATCCCTTGGGTAAATCCTTAGCAGTGTAATTGCTGGATCATAGGGGAGTTCTATGGATAGTTTCTTGAGGAACCTCCACACTGTTTTCCAGAGCGGCTGTACCAGTTTACATTCCCAACAGCAGTGTAGGAGGGTGCCCATTTCTCCACATCCTTCCCAGCATTTATAGTCTCCTCATTTGTTGATTTGGGCCACTCTGACTGGCATGAGGTGGTATCTCTGTGTGGTTTTGATTTTTATTTCCCTGATGATGACTGACGCTGAGCATCTTTTGATGTGTCTGTTGGCCATCTGAATGTCCTCTTTGGAAAAGTGTCTTTTCTTGTCTTCTGCCCATTTCTTCACTGGATTATTGGTTTTTCAGATGTGGAGTTTGGTGAGTTTATTGTAGATTTTGGATACTAGCCCTTTATCCCATACGTCATTTGCAACTACCTATTCCCATTCCATTGGTAGCCTATTGGTTTTCTTGATTGTTTCCTTGCAGTGCAGAAGCTTTTTACCTTGATGAGGTCCCAATATTTCATTATTGTTCTTGATTCCCGTGTCTCTGGGGATGTGTTGAGTAGAAAGTTCCTGCGGTTGAGGTCAAGAAGGCTGTTTCCTGTTTTCTGCTTAGGGTTGTGATGGTTTGCTGTCTCACATTCAGGTCCTTCATCTATTTTTAGCTTGTTTTTGCATCTGGTATAAGAAAGTGGTCTAGTTTCATCCTTCTGCATGTTGCTGTCTAGTTCTCCCAGCACCATCTGTTAAAGAGGCTGTCTTTTTTCCAGTGGATACCCTTTCCGGCTTTGTCAAAGGTTAGTTGACCATACATTTGTAAGTCCAATTCTGGGTTCTAAATTCTATTTCACTGGTCTATATGTCTGTTTTTGAGCCAATACCATACTGTCCTGATGATGACAGCTTTGTAGTAGAGGCTAGTCTGGAATTGTGAGGCCTCCCATTTTGGTTTTCTTCTTAAATATTATTTTGGCTATTTGGGGTCCTCTGTGGTTCCTTTCCAATTTTACAATAGTTTGTTCTAGCACTGAGAAGAATGCTCGTGCAATTTTGATTAGGATTGCACCGAATGTGTACATTGCTTTGGGTAGCAATGACATTTTAACAATATTTATTCTTCCAATCCATGAACATGGAATGTTCTTCATTTAATTGTGTCTTCTTCAATTTCTTTCATAAGTTTTCTATAGTTGTCAGCATACAGATATTTTACATCTTTGGTTAGGTTTATTCCTAGGTATTTTATGGTTTTTATTGTAATTGTGAACAGGATCAGTTTCTTGATTTCTCTTTCTGTTGCTTCATTATTGGTGTATAAAAATGTGACCAAGTTCTCTACATTGATTTTGTACGCTGTGACTTTGCTGAATTCATGGGTCCATTTCAGCAGACTTTTGGTGGAGTGGGTTGGGTTTTCCATCTAGAGTATCATGTCGTCTGCAAAAACTGAAAGTCTGACTTCATCTTTCCCAATTATGATACCTTTTATTTCATTTTGTTTTCTGATTGCTGATGCTGGGACCTCCAGCCCTATGTTAAACAACAGTGATGAGAGTGAACTTCCCTGTCATGTTCCTGATCTCAGAGGGAAAGCTCTCAGTTTTTCCCTATTGAGGATAACATTAGCTATGGGCTTTTCAAAAATGGCTCTTATGATGTTTAATTAAGTTCCTTCTACCCCGACTTTCTTGAGGGTTTTTAATACAAAATTATGCTGTATTTTGTCAAATGCTTTTTCTGCATCTAATGTCAGGTTCTTATCATTTCTTAATGTGATGTTTCACATTGATGGATTTGCAAATATTGAACCAGCCTTGTAATCCAGGAATGAATCCCACTTGATCATGATGAATAATTCTTTTTATATGCTGTTGAATTTGATTTGCTAGTATCTTGTTGAGAATTTTTGCATCCATATTCATCAGGGATGTTGGCCTGTAGTTCTCTCTTTTTTGCTGGGTCTCTGTCTGGTTTCGGAATCAATGTGATGCTGACTTCATAGAATGTGTCTGGAAGTTTTCCTTCCATTTTTATCTTTTGGAACAGCTTGAGAAGGATAGGTATCAATGCTGTTTTAAGTGTTTGGTAGAATTCCTGTTTAGGACTCTTATTTGTTTGGAGATTTTGATAACTGATTCAATATCTTCACTAGTTATGGGTCTGTTCAAATTTTCTACCTCTTTCCATTTGAGTTTTGGAAGTGTGTGTGTGTGTGTGTGTGTGTGTGTGCGCGCGCGCGCATGCACACATGCATCTGTGTGTTTAGGAATTTGTCCATTTCTTTCAGGTTGTCCAGTTGGCTGGCATATAGGTTTTCATGGTGTTTCCTGATAATTGGCTGTATTTATGTAAAATAATTCTCATCATTTTATACATTGGGTCCTCTCTCTATTCTTTTTGTGAAGCCTGGGTAGAGGTTTATAAATTTTGTTTATTTTTTTAAATCAACTCTTGGTTTCATTGATCTATTCTACTGTTATGTTGGATTTTATATTGTTTATTTCTATCCTGATCTTTCTTATTTATCTTCTTTTTTCTGGGTTTGCCGTGTCTTTGCTTTTCTGCTTCTAGTTCCTTTACGTGTTCTGTTAGATTCTGTATTTGCATTTTGTCTTGTTTCTTTAGATTGGTCTGTATTGCAATGTATTTTTCTCTTATGTCTGCCTTCAGAGCTTCCCAAAAGGTTTGGATTGTTTTATTTTCATTTTCATTTGTTTCCATACGTTTCAAAATTTCTTCTCTAATTGCATGGTTGACCCACTCATTATTTAGTAGGGTGTTCTTTAACCTCTATGCTTTTGGAGATTTTCCATACTTTTCCTATGGTTGATTTCAAGTTTCAAAGCATTGTGATTGGAAAGCATGCATGGTATGATTTCAATTTTTTTATATTTATTAATGGGTGCTTTGTAGCCTAGTATGCGGTCTTTCTTCAATAATGTACCATGTGAACTTGAGAAGAAAGTGATTTCCATAGTTTTAGGATGTAGGGTTCTAAATATATCTGTCAAGTCCATCCAGTCCAGTGTGTCCTTCAGATCCATGTTTCTTTAATGATTCTCTGTCTAGTTGATCTATCTATTGCTGTAAGTGGTGTATTAAAATCCCCTGCAATTATCACATTCTTACCTATAAGACTGTTTCTGTTTGTGATAATTGTTTTATGTATTTGGGTCATCCCGAATTCAGCACATAGATGTTTATAATTGTCAGCTCATTCTGATGGAAAGACCATGTAAGTATTATATAATGTCCTTCTTCATCTTTTGTTACTGCCTTTACTTTAAAGTCCAGTTTGTCTGATATAAGTATGGCTACTGCAGGTTTTTGTTTTGTTTTGTTTTGTTTTTGTTTTTACTTCCAGTCACATGATAGATATTTCTCCATTCCCTTACTTTCAATCTGAAAGTGTTTTCAGGTCTAAAATGAGTCTCTTATTGAATACTGAAAATGAACTGAGGGTTGAAGGGGAAGGAGGAGGAGGCAAAAGAGGTGGTGGTGATGGAGGAGGACACTTATGGGGAACAGCACTGGGTGTTGCATGGAATCCAATTTGACAATAAACTATTTAAAAAAATAAAGTTGTTCCACAGCTCAAAAATAAATAAATAAATAAAATGAGTCTCTTATAGTCAGCAAATAGATGGATTTTGTCTTTTATCCATTCTTCTCCCTGTGTTTTTTAATTGGTGCATTCAGCCTATTAACATTCAGTGTTATCATTGAAAATATGGGTTTAGATTCATTATATTCTCTGTAGGATTAATGCTTGTAGTGGTGTCTCTGGTACCTTGTGGTACTTGCAACATTTCCTTTATGCATTCCCTCTTAAGATTTATTGTAAAGCTGGTTTGGTGGTGATGAATTCTCTCAATTTTTGTTTATTTAGGAAAACCTTTATCTCTCCTTCTATTTTGAATGACAGGCTTGCTGGATAAGGGATTCTTGGCTGCATATTTTTCCTGTTCATCACATTGAAGATTTCCTGTCATTCCTTTCTGGCCTGCCAAGTTTCAGGATCTAAGTCTGTAACCACTCTGATAGGTTTCCCTTTGTATGTTAGGGCCCTTTTATCTCTATCTGCTTTCAGAATTCTTTCTTCATCTTTGTATTTTGCCAGTTTCAGTATGATATGTCATGCCAAAGTTTGAGTCAGGTTATGTCTGAGGGGAGTTCTCCATGCCTCTTGGATTTCAATGGCGATTTCCTTCTCCAAACTGGGGAAGTTCTTGACTATAATTTGATCAAGCACCCCTTCAGGCCCTTTTCTCTTTCTTCTTCTTCAGGAATTACTATGATACAGATATTGTTCCATTTTATTGTGTCACTCGGGTCTCGAATTCACCTTTCGTGCTCCTTGATCAGTTTCTTTCTTTTTTTCTCAACTTCCTCTTTTTCTATAGCTGTGTCATCTAATTCACCCATTCTGCCTTTCAATCTGTGCTGTGGCCGCCTGCATTTTATTATGCACCTCATTTATAACACTTTTTAACTCATCACAGCTATTTTGAAGGTCCCTAGTCTTTGTATTAATAGCTTCTCTGATGACTTCTATACTTTTTCCAAGCCCAGCAATTAATTTTATGACGGTTGTTCTAAATTCTTGCTCATTTATGTTGCTTATATTTGTTTTGGGGAATTCTGGGGCTATGACTCTTTCCTGGAATTTTTTTAGGGGCGTGTTCTTTAATTTCATCATTTTGGCTAGCTTTGTCTCTCTTGTCAGTTTTAAAAGCTCGTTATGCACTCTGTACCTGTTAGTTTTGCTCTATTAAAGGGGGCTCATTCACTGTCCAGGGTCCGTTCATTCAGGAAGTGTTCTTTTAATGGTGTCTCTCAGGTTCTCTTGTTGTGCCTTTGGTTATTTTATTTCCCTACTCAGTGATATTTGGGCCTCTCCACCATGTGTACTTCAGCTTGGTTCTTGAGGTATCCCTGGAAAGGAAAACAGACAGACAAACACACAGGGAACAAAAGCACGTAAACACAGACAAATCAAATAAACAAGCAAACCAAAAGGGGGGAAAAAAGAACAGAAAGAAAATAATGGACAGGAAAGAAAAAGAAAAAGAAAGATAAGAAAAGAAAAGGGGAGACAGAAACAACAAATGACAAAGTACATTCTGAAAGTGTAAAACCAGTGGAGGGCAAAGATGAGAATGAGATAAAGGAAAATATATCTGGATGGCAAGAATTGATCTAATCACAGCAGTGCATCACTGTTGGTCTTTTCCAGACCCCAGGGGGGAAAAGGAAAAAAGAAGGGGAAGAAAAGGCAGCTCTCCAGCTCAGATGGGTATGGTTTAGTGTAGGTAGGTCTTGAGGGTCTGCTCTCTGAGGCCTCTCTTTGGTGGTTGTGGGGGAATAATGGCAGCTCCCCAAACCCTTCTCGAACCAAACATTGAGTCCAATCTCCCTGTGCAGTGGGCGAGCAAAGTTGTATCTTCCAAGCCCCACCTCATTTCCAAATCCAACTCCACGCACTTTAATTTTACCACCCAAGATGAGATGTACTCCTGCAGGTGGGCGGCTTCTTAGCTGGGATTGAGTAGGGGGGCACTCGGGAGCAGCTTTCTTCTGGCTCTGCCTGGAATTGGCACACTGAGTCCATGGAAAATGCCCCCGCTAAATGGAACAGATTTCTCTCCCTGCGTCCAGTGGTTATATATAGGATGATAGTGTTCCTCTCCTTCCCCAGCCGGGATTTTTCTCTTCTCTAGAGACAGCTCTATGAACGTTTTCAGTCTCTCTCTTCCTCTCCTCTCTCCTTGGCTCTGAGCGCTCTCCTGGGCTCTGCACTGGGGAGGGGCTCCCTCCTCTCTGCACCTCTGGCCTGGCCCATTTTTATTTCCCCAGTTTACACTCACTCAGGCACTTATGAGGCTGTCTTCTTTGTGGACTATGTGTGTTTTCCTCCGACTCTTGCAGATCAGAGTATTGTGGCTTCAGTCCTTCTCAGTTTGACAGATGCAGGTGGGTGGAAATTACAGAGCTCCCTACTTCTACACCATCATGATCCTTTGTCCAAATGTTTATTTATTTTTGAGACACAGAGCACAATTGGGGGAGGGGCAGAGAGAGAGGGAGACAGAATCTCCCAGGCTCTGAGCTATCAGCACAGACCCGACACAGGGCTCAAATCATGAACCATGGGATCATGACCTGAGCTGAAGTCAGATGATTAACCCACTGAGCAACCCAGGTGCCCCTCTTACATCATATCTAAAAAAGAGTCTGATTTACTTGGTATTCTCTTTGCTCTATAAGAAAGGTGATTTTTTCCTTTCTGCCTTTTTGCAAGATTTTCTTTGTCTTTAATTTTTCTGCAGTTTGAAAGTGATATGGCCTGGTGGATATTTTTGATATCTATCCTGTTTGGAACTGTGTTTTGATGACTTTCACTAATATTGAGAAATTGTCAGCCACCATTATTTCATGTATTTCTTCTGATCCTTGCTCTCATTCCTTTACCTTCTAGTATTCCATTAATAGATTAAACCATTTATAATTGTCATACAATTAATTATTTGTTTTTATTCTGTGTTTTTATTCTTCTTTTTTTATTTAAATTTGGGAAGTTTCTGTTGATAATGCTTCAAATCCACTGATTCTTTCCTCAACACGTTTAGTCTACTGATGAACTTATCAAAGACATTCTTCATTTGTTATAATGGTTATAATGGTTTTGATCTCAAGTATTTCTGATTACTCCTACTTAGTTTCTATATTCTTGTTTAAATTAATAAATCATTCTTGCATATTTTCCAGGTGTGTTTATTTTTTCATTAGAGCCATTAGAATATCAATTATTATTGTTTAATGTACTGGTCTGATAATTCCTACATCTCTGGCATTCTTGCGTCTAATGTTTGCTCTGTTTCATCAAACTATGTGTTTTGTTTTGTTTTGTTTTGTTTTGCCTTTTAAAAGAGGTTGTAAATTTTGGGGGGATCGCTGGGTGGCTCCGTTGGTTAAGCATCTGACTCTTGATTTTGGCTCAGTTCATAACCTCATGGTTTGTGATATTGAGCCCCACATTGGGTTCTTCACTCACAGCAGTACAGCCTGCTTGGTATTGTCTCTCTCCTTTACCCTTTATCCCTCCCTGAAACGTGGGCTCTCTCTCTCTCTCTCTTTCTCTATTTTTCTCTCTCTAGCTCACTCTTTCTCTCTCTCTCTCCCTCTCTCTCTCTCTCTCTCTCTCTCTCTCTCTCTCTCTCTGTCTAAAAATACAGAAAGAGTTGGACAGGGGTGCTTGGGTGGCTCAGTCGGTTGATCATCTGGCTTAGTTCAGGTCATGATCTCGTGGTTTGTGGGTTTGAACCCCATGTCAGGCTTTGGCTGACAGCTAGCTCAGAGCCTGGACCCTGTCTTCAGATTCTGTGTTTCTCTCTCCCCTGCTCGCTCACTCTCGCTCTCTCTCTGTCTCTCTCTCAAAAATGATTAAAACATCAAAAACTTTTTAAAAAGTTGGACATATTGTATCAGTACTGTTTCTCATGGAGGATTCTGCTCTTGGGATTCTGTTTCAGTAAGTCATGATTCTATTCTGGTGTCCTTGTAATTTGAAAGCATATATTACCTGTGGCTTCAGTTATCTGATACAGAAAATTAATTTTCAGTTTCCTTAGCTTTTTTCATGCTGTTGGGACGGGGTTATAACTCCAACATCCTTACATGTTGAACGAGTAAGTGGGAGTCTGTTTCTGTATTAGAAAGCCAAATATTTTCACCTGTGTAAAGCCTGGATGGATTTTTATGAGTGTTTGTTAGTGTTTGTGAAACATGTAAATATATACATATGCTATATTAACGTATCTCTTATCTATTCTTTTTTAAATGATTATTTATTTTTGAGAGAAAGACTGAAAAGAAGAGGGGCAGATATAGAGGGTCTGAAGCAGGCTGTGCACTGACAACAGTGAGCCAAATGCAGGGACTGAAATCATGAACCTTGAGATCATGACGTGAACCAAAGTCAGATGCTCAATTGACTGAGCTCCCTAGGTGCACCACTTTTCTATTTTTCTTAAATGCATGAATCAGTGTAAACCAAGTATACTCTTTTTTTAAATTGTTATGTCTTTATTTTATTTTGAGAGAGACAGAGAGTCTGTGGGGGAGGGGCAGAGAGAGAGGGAGACACAGAATCTGAAACAGATTCCAGGCTCTGAGCTAGCAGTCTACAGAGAGCTTGAGGCGGAGCTAGAACCCATGAACCGGGAGATCATGACCTGAACCAAAGTCAGACGCTCAACCAACTGAGCCACCCAGGTGCTTCCAGATTCTGTATTCTTAATTAGCTAGAAATCCTGAAGCTACAGTTTCTTTTTCTGCTTTTTCTCTTGTCCTTCTCCACAACCATAGCTTCCTCCCTTCCATAACATCCACAAACTCTTTCTCCACCAAGCCACATCTCCACATTTCCTACCTTCTTCACTGTCGCTTCTTCTTTCCCTTCAGTTATGGAGTTTGTTTTGTCAGTCTTCAGGTTGATTTTTGGTGTATAAAATGATTTCATAGTTATCGAGTTATATTTCAGGGATGAGATGAGCCTAGTGTTCTCTTAGTATGCCAACAAAAGTAAATTTTGGTTCTTCTGTATTTTAGAGAAAAAACCAAAAGCATTTATCTTTGTTAGTGTTTGTTTCTTTTTCATTTTCCTTTCCCATTTTTTTTCATCTCTGATCATCCTGTCCTGCATCCCAGTAGACTTCCTTGAATTGATGACACAATAGGCTCTCCAGGTATGTGATAATCAGTTTGGTTAGTCACTGGGGAGCCCTGGAGAGCTTGGGGATAGAGAGACAATAGAAGAGTGGACATTTGATTCCTCAGTTACTTTCTATCAGGATAGACTGCATCTTCTGATCAAAGTTCATAGTTTCTGTGTCAGGAAATCTCCTTAATACTGCCTTTGCTTTTAAATTTCTATTAGCTACTTCTTGGAGCTATAAAGTTTTCTTTTTTTAACTTCAGGTTTCATATAGTCTGTTATGATCCCACTTATCAAGCCACTCGGCATAATTTGATAATGACTATGAACAAGTGGCTACTCTGAATTTCTCACTTTAGTCATTTATAAATGTAAATTTATAATAAAATGCTTCTATTATGTTTATATTCTTCCATATTTGAATGGGAGGTCAAACAAAATTCAAATAAAACATCATTGGGAGTGTACAACTTTTCTTTCAGTTTAGGAATTAACAGAACATAAGGATATCTTGAAAAGAACCACATATCATCTACATATCTGTATTTGTGATTTTAATAAGATAATTATATTGGATTTGGTTTTTATTTTTCCCATGTGGAGGAAGCATGTGTTTTCTTTGAATAAGAAAAAAGATATATATGGTTGTTGGACAGGGAAAGAGACATTTCATCCAAAGCGAATTGGATCTCACCATTTCTTTTTCAATGATGCTCAAAGCACACAATTCATCATGGGAAAAAAAGTATGTTTCAAAGTTTTCTATCTAACTATACTCTATAGGAGAATAAAGATATTCTCCTTCGAGTGTTTGAGTATATTTGGTACACAATGTTATGTTGTCAAAGGTACAACATAGTGACTTGCCAAGTTTATATACTATGTTACGTTCACCACAAGTGGTGCCTGGTGAATCAGCGAGTAGAAAGCAACACTTTGTTATGTATTTAGCCTGCATGCTGTCGCAGTGTGGGGGATGGATGTCCCAGTGTCCCTGGACCTCAGCGAGAGACGGTCCCAAGAACCCCAGGGCAAAGCCTTGCTGGCAACTTGCCATGAGCCCTAAACTCAGCCCTCTGTGCACACGCTTTTCCGCCTGGCAGATAGGTTGCTGGATTCTCCTAGGATCTAACCCTATTCTTATCCATGTATCTACAGCTCACCCTAACCCTAGGCCGACACCCAATACTCCCCGCCACCTTTCAGCTGAGCCAGCCCCGCGCATCGGCCCTCACTTCAGTTTTCAAGGGAGATCACGGGACTGCTGTTGCTTCTGCACTGGCGACTCCACTGGGTGGAACCCTAACCCTAGCCGTGGCACAGTCCCCCATGGGGCCCCAGCCCCAGGATCAGAAAAAGCTGAGGCCCCAGGTCCAGAATTTGTACAGGGTGAATCGGCGTGACATAGAGAGCACCAACATATCATGTCTTTAGTCTGCATGCTGTCTCAGCGTGGGGGACGGAGGTCCCGCTGTCCCTGGACCTGAGCAAGAGAAGGTCCCCTGAACCCCAGGGCAAAGCCCTGTGGGCAACTAGCCATGCGCCCTAAACACAGCCCTCTGGGCAGACACTTTTCCGCCTGGGGTCTTGGTTGCTGGAGCCTCCTGGGATCTAACCCTAACCCTAGCCACTGATCTACAGCTCACTTTAACCCTAAGCCGACCCCCAAGACTCCCCACCACCTTTCAGTTGAGCTAGCCCAGCATCAGCCCTCACTTCAGTCTTCAAGGGAGATCACAAAACTCATGTTGCTTCTGCCCTGGCGACTCCCCTGGGTGGAACCCTAACCCTAGCCGAGGCTCTGTCCCCGCTTGCCTGTTTACTTGATCTGTCAGTGCATTTGCGTGCTTGTGTTACCTGTGTAATTGTCTGTCTGTTTTCCTTTTCAGGGCTACCTCAAGAAACAACCCAAAGCACACATAGTGGAAAGTCCCAAATATCACTGAGTAAGGAAATATATTAATTACAGGCATAACAAGTGAAACTGAGAGACACTATTAAAGGGACATCTCCTAAAATGACAGGCCTTGGAGAGTCAAAGAGTCTCCTTTCATGGAGCAATACTAACAGGTGCAGAGTGCATAACAACCTTTAAAATCTGACAAGAGACAGAAAGCTAGCCAAAATGACAAAACAAAAGAAATCTCCTCTAAAGAAATTCCAGGAAGAAATCATAGCCACAGAACTACTCAAAATAGATTTAAACAACAGAACTGAAAGAGAATTTAGAAAAATTGTCATAAAATTAGTTGCCGGGCTTGAAAAAACCATGAAAGAAACTATTGATACACAGACTAGGGACCTTAAAATGGCTATAAATGAGGTGAATAATAAAAAGGAGGGTGCCAATGCATGGATTGAAGAAGCAGAGAGGAGAATAGGTGAACTAGAAGACACAGTTATAGCAAAAGAAGAAGCTGAGAAAAAGATAGAGAAATTGATACAGGAGCATGAAAGGAGAATTAGAGACCTGAGTGATACAATCAAACAGAACAATATCTGTATCATAAGAGTTCCTGAAAAGGAAGAAAGAGAAAAAGGTCCTGAAGGGGTGCTTAAACAAATTTTTGATGAAAATTTCTCCAATCTGGGGAAAGACAAAGACATTGAAATTCAAGATGCATATCGAACTACCCTAAGATATATCCTGAACCAACCTTTGGCTTGACATATCATAGTGAAACTGGCAAAATGTAAGGATAGAAAAAAATTCTAAAAGAAACTAGGAATAAAAGGGCCTAACATACAAAGGGATACCTATTAGAGTGTTTAAAGATCTACCTACTGAAACTTGGCAGGCCAGAAAGGAATCGCAGGAAATATTCAATGTGTTGAACAGGAAAAATATGCAACTAAGAATTCTTTATCCAGCGAGCCTGTCAATCAAAATAGAAGGAGAGATAAAGGTGTTCCCAAATAAACAAAAATTAAGAGAATTCATCACCACCAAACCAGCCCTACAAGAAATCCTGAGGGACTCTATGAGAGAAAAGTAGCAAGAAGTATAAGACACCAGAGATATGAATACAAACATGAACTCTACAGAGAACAAAATGAAACTAAACGTACATTTTTCAATAATAGCACTGAGTATTTATAAATGGATTGAATGCTCCAACCAAATGACACAGGATAGCAGAATGGATGAAAAACAAAATCCATCTATTTGCTGTCTACAAGAGACTTGCTTTAGACCTGAATTCACCTTCAGATTGAAAGTAAGGGGATGGAGAAATATCTACCATGTGATTGGATGCCAAAAGAAAGCTGGAGCAGCCATATTTATATCACATAAACTGGCCTTTAAAGTAAAGGCAGTAACAAAAGATGAAGAAGGACATTATATAATAATTACAGGGTATCTACATCAAGAAGAACTAACAATTATAAACATCTATGTGCCAAATTCGGGAGCACACAAATACATAAAACAACTAATCACAAACAGAAGCAATCTTATTGATAAGAATGTACTAATTTCATGAGACTTCAATACCCCACTTTCAGCAATGTATACATCAACCAGACAGAAAATCACTGAAGAAACAATGGACCTGAACTACACACTGGAAAAGATGAAATTAATAGGTACATTTAGAACTCTGCATCATGAAGTTAGGGAATTCATGTTATTCTCGAGTGCACATGGCACATTCTCCAAGACTGATCACATACTGGGTCATAAAATAGCCCTCCATAAATATAAACAAATTGAGATCATACCATGCACACTTTCAGATCACAATGCTATGAAACTTGAAATCAACCACAGGAAAAAGTCTGGAAAACCTCCAAAAATGTGGAGGTTAAAAACCACCTTACTGAAGAATGATTGGGTGAACCATGCAATTAGAGAGGTAATTGAAAAATATATGGAAACAAATGAAAATGAAAATACAACAATCCAAACTCTCTGGGATGCAGCAAGGCAGTCTTAAGAGGAAGGTTAATTGAAATCCATGCCTATTTCAACAAACTAGAATAAGCACAAATTTAAAATCTAACAGAGCACCTAAAGGAACTACAAGGTTTTTTTGTTTTTGTTTTTGTTTTTTTGGAAAGAAAACATTTACTGGAATCAAAATCAATACTTTCTTTTTAATATCTTCAAGCCAACACTGAATGAACACAATGTACAAAAAAAGTATGCTTACATTATAAAAACGTCAATTTTATCTTCTGGGAACTGAGCAGATGTCATTTTAAACAAAATCAAGGCAAATTTGCTCTCTGTAATGAAACTGCTACAATTTAATAACAAAAGTAAAAGCTAATATATACTCCTAAAGTATCTTCAAAGGCCCACTTGAAAGGCGATAGTGCTGCACTGGAAATGCCAAACCCAATCACTGTAGTTAACATTTCCAGTCTGTGCTCATTGGCTCCACTTCATACCTTCACCATGGGAAAGACAGACCATGCGGCATCAGTTAACCCTTCATTCAGTTTCCTGTGCTTCATGTTTGTTAGCATGTATTTCAGCAACCCACTAATTTTTATTTAGATTCAGTTTTTACAATTCCACGAAGCAGCCACCCTTCACACTCGACTACTGTTAAACATCCCTAAAAAATCTGTGTCCAAAGTTAGTATGTTAAAACTGTCATGGTCTCCTTGAATTTGTTGGCACCTTCCTTGGCATATGTTCTTGCACACAGTGTGGCTACTACAGGTCAGTTACACACCAAGGAGAGTAGCCTCTGGGTTACTGAGGAGGAACACTCTTCTGCTCACTGGAGTATTTGGTCCACACACCCCCAGGCTGCACCAAGCCCAGCAGAAGAAAAGAAATAATAAACATCAGGGCAGAAATAAACAATATAGAATCCCCAAAAACAGATGAACAGATCAATGAAACTAATAATTGGGTTTTTAAAAAAATAAACAAAATTGATAAACTTCTAGCCAGGCTCCTCAGAAAGAAAAGAGAGAACACCCAAATACACAAAATCATGAATGAAAATGAATCTATTACAACCAATCCCTCAGGAATACAAGCAATCATCAGTGATTACTATGAAAAATTATATGCCAACAAATTGGACAATCTAGAAGAAATGGGCAAATTCCTAAAGACTCATGAACTACCAAAATTCAAACAGGAAGAGGTAGAAAATCTGAACAGACCCATAACCACTGAAGAAATCGAGACAGTTATCAAAAATCTCCCAAGGAACAAAAATCCTGCAGTTGATGCCTTCTCAGGAGAATGCTACGAGACATTTAGAGCAGAATTAATACTCATTCTTTTCAAGCTATTCCAAAAAATAGAAATGGAAGGATAATATCCAAACTCATTCTACAAAATCACCATGAGTTTGATTCCCAAATCAGAGAGAAACCCAACAACAACAAAAAAAGAGAACTACAGGCCAATATCCTGAATGAATACACATGTAAAAATACTCAACAAGATACTAACATATCGAACTCAACAGCATATAAAAAGAATTATCCATCATGATCAAGAGGGATTCATTCCTGGGTTACAGGGATGGTTCAATATTTGCAAATTCATCAATGTGATACATCACATTAACAAAAGAAAAGATGAAAACCATGTGATCCTGTCGAAAGATGCAGAAAAAACTTCCTTTCTAAATAAAACCCTCGAGAAAGCCAGGATAAAAGGAACTTACTTAAACATTATAAAAGCCATTTATGAAAAGCCCACAGCTAATATCATCCTCAATGGCGAAAAACTGAGGGCTTTCCTCCTGATATCAGGAAAATGACAGGGATGTCTACTCATCACTGTTGTTTAACATAGTACTGGAAGTCATAGATTCAGCAATAAGACAACAAAAGAAAATAAAAGGCATCAGAATAGGAAATGAAGAAGTCAAACTTTCACTTTTTGCAGATGACATGATATTCTACATGGAAAACCCAGTAGACTCCACCAGAAGCCTTCTAGAACTGATCTATGAATTCAGCAAAGTCCTAGGGTACAAAATCAATGTACAGAAATCAGTTGCATTTTTATACACCAATAATGAAGCAACAAAAGAGAAATCAAGAAAGTGATCCCATTCACAACTGTACAAAAAAACCATAAAATATCTAGGAATAAACCTAACCAAAGATGTAAAAGACCTGTACAATGAAAACTCTAGAAAGCTCATGAAAGAAATTGAAGAAGACACAAAGAAATGGAAAAACATTCCCTGCTCATGGATCAGAAGAATAAACATTGTTAAAATGTCACTATTACCCAAAGGAATCTACACATTCAATGCAATCCAAAGCAAAATTGCACCAGCCTTCTTCTCAAAGCTAGAACAAACTATCCTAATATTCATATGGAACCACAAAAATCCCCGAAGAGTCTAAGTAGTATTAAGGAAGAAAACCAAAACAGGAAGCATCACAATCCCAGACTTTAGCCTCTACTACAAAGCCATCATCACCAAGACAGTATGGTATTGGCACAAAAACAGACACATAGATCAATGGAATAGAATAGAGAGCCCAGAACTAGATGCAGGAGTGTATGGCCAATTAATCCTTGACAAAACAGGAAAGAGTATCCAACTGAAAAAAGACAGCCTGTTTAACAGGTGGTGCTGGGAGAACTGGACAGGAACATGCAGAAGAATGAAACTAGACCACTTTCTTACACCATACACAAATATAAGCTCAAAATGGATGAAGAACCTGAATGTGAGACAGGAAACCATCAAAACCCTAGAGGAGAAGACAATAAGCAGACTTCTTGACCTCAATCACAGCAATTTCCTACTCGACACATCCCCAAAGGCAAGGGAATCAAGAACAAAAATGAACTTTTGGGACCTTATCAAGATAAAAGCTTCTTCATGGCAAATGAAACAATCAGAAAACTAATAGGCAACCGTAGGAATGGGAAAAGATATTTGCAAATGACATAACAGGCTAGTATACAAAATCTACAAGAAACTCACCAAACTCCACACCTGAAAAACCAATAATCCAGTGAAGAAATGGGCAGAAGACATGAATAGACACTTCTCCAAAGTGGACATCCAGATGGCCAATAGTCTCAGTGTCAGTCGTTATCAGGGAAATACAAATCAAATCCACATTGAGATACCACCTCACGCTGGTCAAATTGGCTAAAATGAACAAATCAAGAGAATATAGATGCTGGTGAGGATGTGGAGAAACGGCACCCTCTTACACTGCTGGTGGGAATGTAAACTGGTGCAGCCACTCTGGAAAACAGCTTGGAGGTTCCTCAAAAAACTATCAGTAGAACTCCCCTATGACCCAGCAATAGCACTGCTCGGGATATACCCAAGGGATACAGAAGTGCTGATGCATAGGAGCACATGTATTCCAATGTTCATAGCAGCACTTTCAACAATAGCTAAATCATGGAAAGAGCCTAAATGTCCATCAACTGATGAGTGGATCAAGAAGATGTGGTATATATATATATATATA
>NC_043705.1:4290733-4314800 GCF_006229205.1 Suricata suricatta
GGGAGAGAGAAGGATGCAAAACTTGAGAGACTATTGAATACTGAAAATGAACTGAGGGTTGAAGTGGAAGGGGGAGTGGGAAAAAGAGGTGGTGGTGATGGAGGAGGGAACTTGTGGGGAAGAGCCCTGGGTGTTGTATGGAAACCAATTTGACAATAAACTATTTAAAAAAGAAAAAAAAAGAAAGACAAATATTGTATAATTTCACTTATATGTTGACATTATAGAAGAAAACAAATGAATATAGGCAGAATCAAAGAGAGAGAGGGAGAGAGAGAGGGAGAGAGACATAAACCAAGAAAACAGATTCTCAACTGTAGAGAACATAGTGATGATTACCAGAGGGGAGGTGCATGGGTGTTGGATTAACCAAGTGATGAGGATTAAGGAGTGCACTTGTTGTGATGAGCACTGGATGTTGTAAATTGTTGAGTGAATAAATTCTATATCTAAAACAAATATTCCACTGTATTTTACTAAATGAAATTAAAATTAAAAATTGAGGGAAAAGGGAAAAAAACAAAAAGTATGAAAAAATAAGTAAAAAAAAAATTGAGTGCACTTTGCCAGAAGAAAAATAAAATAAAATACAGAACATATCCATAAAACTGATTACTGAGGACAGATATAACTTGTATTAAAATAAAAATGATAATTTTTGTTTAATTTAATATCTAGTTAGTTATCTTACAGTGTGGTATCAGTTTCAGGTGTGCAATATAGTGATTTCAAAATTCCATACCAAATATAATACTCACCACAATAAATTTGCTTCCCAATCCGCACACTTATTTAACTTAACACCTATGCGTCTTCCCTCTGATAATAATCACTATGTTCTCTATAGTTAACAGTCTATGTTTTTGTTTGTCTCTCTTTCTCTCCTCTATCTCTTTCTCTCATCTATCTCTCTCTCCTTTATTTCTCCTTTGCTCATTTCTTTTGTTTCTTAAACTCCTTATGAGTGAAATCATATGGTATTTTGACTGACATGTCTCTTAGAATAACACTTTCCATTTCCATCCAAGTTACTGCAAATGACAATATCCCATTCTCTTCATGGATGAGTAATATTCCATTGTGTATGTTGCACATCTTCTTTATCCATTCATCAGTGATCCACACTATGGTTATTTCCATAATTTGGCTACTGTTGGTGAAGCTGTTGTAAACATCAGTGTGCATGTATCACTTTGAATTACTATTTTTGAATCCTTTCAGTAAATACCTCATAGCTCAATTGCTCTATCTCAGTGTAGATCTATTTTTAACTTTTTCTGTTAACTTACTGTTTTCCAAATAAGCTGCAACATGTTGCACTCCCAACAACAATGCAAGACAAGAGGGTTCCTCTTTCTCCGCATCCCCACCAACATGTGTTGTTTCTTATGTTGTTAATTGTAGCCGTTCTGACTAATGGTGAGCCCCAAGTCAGCTTCAGGATGAGAACTGTCATCAGTAAGACAAATCTATCATTGAAGTTTGGAATTTTACATCCTATCCTCACCTCCAGGGAAAGTAGAGGAACTGCAAAGTGGGTTAATCAACAATGGCTATAATCATGCCTATGTAACTAAGCCTCCAGAAAAACCCCTAAATGACAGAGTTCCGAGAACTTCTGAATTGACCAACACACTTTTAGAAATTTGTGGAGAAGAAACTGCTCTTTCCATTGAGAAAGCAGGTGACTCCATACACCTTACATTGAGTTTTATTCAGGATAATTTACTGGCAAGGGTATCTGGCAAGCAACAATCCATACCTGTGTAACATTCTCTGCAAAGTCTGGACCTTAGTCTCAGATTTAATAGAATAGGAGGACATCCTAAGGGGAGGGATTGTAGTGAAGCTAATGGTTCACAAGCATTTCAAATGATTTACATGAATCTAACTGACATTTAACATTTAATGGTACTGATACTGAACCAGGCCCTGGGGCTCTCTAAGCGGTAGAAATTGCCAAGAAGCCAAAAGGGAGTTTCAGGGAAGGTTTCATTGAGGTTTATGTTGGAGCACAAGAAAGACAGCACCAAGGAAAGTGTCTTTTGGCTGACTACCTACAGAGAGGTCAGGGAGAGTTTTTAAAAGAAATTTAGGTGGGAGAATGGTAATGATTAAGTGTGTAGAGATGGGGATTCATTAGCTTCTGCACACTGCACATTCATGCTTCTTTATTTGTCAAATGTCTAAGTAACATATATAATCTCTATACTTGTGTGTGATTTTTGGTATTATAATGTGGGAGCCCAGAACACTTAACCCCAACAGAGGTCAACAAGACAAGAGGGCCAAAGACGGAGTCAGTATTATCAGCACTCTTGTATACGTACACATGCCAGGGCCATGAAACAACCCAACTCCATAGGGACAAAAGCCTTGTGCTCAGAATCCTTCTGACACTTACCCATGTACCAATTTATCTGGTTGTCCATTTTTACAAGTTTTAAAAAGCTGCAATTGTTCATATAGGATTGTTCCTTTCTCTGAGTTGTTCTATCAAATCAGTGAAACTGAGGAGGTTGCTATCAAACTCCTGACTTACTAATCAAGTCAGACAGGAGCATGAGTGACATCAAATCCCAATAATTCCAACTACCATCAAGTGTGGGACCATCTTATGGGACTGAGCCCTTAAACATATTGCATCTGCACTAACTCCAGGTGATGTCAAAATTGAAATGAGGGGCGCCTGGGTGGCTCAGTCGGTTAAGCGTCCAACTTTGGCTCAGGTCATGATCTCACGGTTCGTGGGTTCGAGCCCCGAGTGGGCTCTGTGCTGACAGCTAGCTCAGAGCCTGGAGACTGCTTCATATTGTGTCTCCCTCTCTCTCTGACCCTCCCCTGCTAGTGCTTCCTCTCTCTGTCTCTCAAAAATAAATAAAGATTATTTTTAAAAAATTGAAATGAGCTGCATGATACCGAATTGGTGTTGGGGACTTGGACAAGTGCTGTTGAAAAAGACATCACACATTTGGTGTCAGGAGGGAAAAAAAACCCCACAAACTTCTCATTCCCTGTGTTTCTGTTTTCTTATAGTGAAGCTGGTTGATTTCTTACTTCATTGATGAATAGAAAGTATTAGCTTTTATAGTAGACACAAATATACTTATTTAACATGCAAGATCACAGATTGTGGGTTCTCATTAGTAATAAATAGTAAGTTAAACACAGATGAATTATCTTTGAGCTGGCTTCATAAGCGATGCCTCAGAATAACACTGAAAGGATAGACTTTGTGCTATTTTCCTTTTAGATAATTTTTCGTCACACTAGGGGCCAAATCAATATAAAGTCTGAAATCTCTCTATATATATGTGTAAATCAGTTTGGTTTTTTGACTGTTTTAAAAGCTAAATAAAATGCATGTAAATGTATGTAAAGCACTGACCTTATTTTCTATCATGTAGAAATGCTTAATAAATAAATCTACTATTATCCTCACAGGTAAGAAAAATAAACAATCTGTTTATTTCAGGCAATAAGTCCTATTTGTCCAGTTCAAAGACTGGCATTCCAGTTTCTGTGTTTGAAAAGTCTTTGAATTTGCTTTTCTTTAATAGTGCCACATCTCTTCACCTTCCCATTCAAGGTCTTTTTGCTTTTAGCAAAATCTAGTAAGGTCAATTAGATCATGACATCATTTATTCTTAATAAAAGCTTAAATTTGTGTTCATTGTTGAAGGTAGGTATATTATAGGTGTAGGAAACTTTAAATAGTCATATAAAACTTCAAAATAAATATGGCATAGGGCCCACAGCAGAAAGCACTATTCTCAGCAGTGATGTAAGCAAACATTTATAGTCAACCTATCAGAAAGATCCAGTATCATGTATATATATATACATGTGTGTGTATATATATATATATATATATATATATATACACACACACACATATATATATATATCATAGTGGATTACTCTCTACAGCAGAGGTGAGTCTAATTTGCTTCAAAATTATTTTCCCATTATGTTAGGAGATAATTTAAAATTATTTATATGTATTAATGTTTCTGGCATGTACATATGAATTTTGAGTGGCAGAATAACCTTTTAAAACTTCATCCTCATACAAAAGTCTATTATCTACACGTATTTTGAAGTTGTAAGATGTCAGTAGTAAGATGAGTAGTCAATCCAAATTACTGAATTCATAATAGTGGATTTTTTTAACTGAATAATGTGGCCATTTCAAGAAATTAGCTGTGTTAAATCAACATCTCGTGGGCATAGATGCACTTTCTTTGTGGAAAGCAGGATGATAGAAAGAAAAGATAAATAAAATTTGGAAGCAAACTCCAATAGTCTATGTAATAATATCTACTTGTGCTTATAAGTATGAATATGGAGAAAGAGATTATAATCAATTTTCCACCAGCTTAGAAAAGGGCATGGTTTTTAAGTTAACAGATATTGAATCTCTTAAATATTTTTAGAAGTAAGAAAAAAGTAGGGGATAAGATACACTGTTCATTTTTAAATAATGAAGAAAAATCTCCTTTACTTTCTCTGAAGGATTTATTCTTTGCAAACTGCCCATCACTTTTTTTATTTTCCTGAAAGGGGAATCTGTATCCTATTTTTAGAAAAATATCTATAGTTAAATTATTTTTTTGCTCAAGTTCAGTTATCATAATTAGTAACTTATAATTAATTTTGTCTACAATTAGCCTAAAGAAGTAGGGGCACCTGTGTGGCTCAGTTGGTTAAGTGTCCGACTCTCGCTTTTGGGTCAGATCATGATCTCACAGTTTTGTGAGTTTGAGCCCCACATCAGACTCCAAGCTAACAGTGCAGAACGTGCTTGGAATTCTCTTTCTCGCACTCTGTCCTTCCCCTATCCCCACTTGTACTGTCTCTGTCTCTCTCAAAATAAATAAATAAACATTAACAAAAAAGATGAAAAACTTATAAGCATCTGCTCTTATTATCATAATTCATTGAGTTAATTTAGCTAAATGTTTTTACCTCCCAAGTAAATGCATTTATATATTGAAAATGCCAAAAAATTTCTGTTTTAAAAGTCTTTGTATAATATTTAATGGAAAAAATCAAGCTGCATTAGCTTTATATTCATGAAAATAATTAAGTAATATGTTAAACTGAACTATATATCATATTAACTGTAACAGCAGATTGAGAGGCCCAATTTATTAAAATATTATACATCACATTTTTTCACAGTAGAAGAGAATATTACAGAATTATTTATTTACTACCTTTTCACTTTGAAATAGAGTCATGGATCTAACTTATATTGTTATTTTATGTAGATATACACACATCCGTGTGTGTATGTGTGTGTCTATTTTGTGTATTTCTTTCATCTATTTACCTTAGAATTTCACCTTCTTGTTGCAGTAACATTTGGTCAAATATCAAATTGATATTTTGTATTATGGCTTTCTAGCTATTATTCATGTGAAAAACAGGTAACAAATGATCCAGACTGAGAAGTTAAAATTAAGAATTTTGTATGAATTTGCAAAATGACTTGGGAAATTATTTCAGCAAAAATGCATAAAGTAACAATTATTTGAGTAATCTGTTTAGCTGTTTTAAAATTTAAAACAGAAATGTAAACTTAAAAAAAAGTTAAGTAATTTATTCCTCATCCTAAATATTGAAAATGACAGAAATGATTCTTAAACCAGAACTAGGTATCTCAAGTCAGTGTTCTTTTTTTTAAGTCTAGTATTCTTTATCTATACATCCCTACATCAATAAGATCAATCTGAAGGTGATTTAAAGTTATGATGAAGGCAGAGGAAGACTGTGACCAAGCAGTCAAGGAACTGTGGCAATAATAGGAGAGATATCTTGAATAGCATATATAACAAAGGAATTGTAAATCAACAAGACTTTGCAATATGGTGATAAGTAGACTGCTTATTTGTCTATCCAAGGATTAAACATTCCACCTCAAAGATGTTGCTTTTACTGTGTGCTGTTGTATTAGTTCAAATATAAATGATCACAAGGTAATGGTAGCAATTTATTGAGACATTGGCAATGCCTTCCCACATGTCCCTTAAGGAGACTGCTTGTATGTGAGATGCCAGAGGTGGGGTCTGTCTGCCATTTAATTTTTATAGCAGTGGGTTATACACAAAATCAAACCCTTCAGATTAAAAAGTATCATCCCTATTCCTATCTCTGCAGTAGTTAATGACCAGACACATTCTAGAGAAGCTAAATATAATGGTGTTTCTAAAACTTTAGATGAAATATTTCTGGATTATCCATATCAGAAATAAATGGTTCTGCAAACCTGTATGTGTAAAAAGGTGGAAAAAATACACAAATGTGTATTTTGTGTATTTTTTCTGTTAATAAAAGAGAACTGGCTCCACAATATCATGTGCTCTTCGGCTCTTCATGAATTCACAAGTTTTGTTCTAAGTATGGAGCTAAAATTATAAATGCAAGAAATCTTACCTGTTTTCAGTTTACAACAGCTCTCAAAGGCAAATCCTTCCTAATGAAGTTATGCTCATTTCTGTGGGCTCAGCCATTTTAACTGTGTCTCCTAAGGAAATGGATCTATTATGTTAAATATTAAAAGCTGTCCCTAAAAGAAGAACCAAATATTTAATTTAGATATTTACATCTAAATTAAGTAATATTAGTTAATTAATATCTAATTTATTGAGATAAATTAGTTTTCTATCCAAATATACTTTATTTGTGACTAGTAATTATGATCTAAGGTAATAAAATCAGTTTAAAATTGCTTCCTTGTCCTTTTAAGTGATTTACTCCTTATTATAGTTATTGCTATTTTATTTTCAAGAATTTGCTGACATTAAAGATCCTCCCATGTGGGGCGCCTAGGTGGCTCAGTCGGTTAAGCCTCCAGCTTCGGCTCAGGTCAGATCTCAGGTTCCTGGGTTCAAGCCCCACGTCAGGCTCTGTGCTGACAGCTAGCTCAGAGCCTGGAGCCTACTTCTGGTTGTGTCTCCTTCTCTCTCTGCCCCTCCCCCTCTCATGCTCTGTCTCTCTCTCTCTATGAAAAATAAATAAAACATTAAAAATTTTTTTAAAGATTCTCTCATGCTTCTCTTGAATATTCACCTAGTTATTCAAAATATTCAAGGCAACATATTTTGAGTTGAAATGATATATTGGACATGTCTTTAAGACCTAGTAAGTTGGGAAATTTATTTTATTTTATCTTATCTTATTTTATTTTATTCAAAGTGTTGTGGGAAGACACTGAGGTTTAAGAACAAGGAGTGATGAATTAGCATATCTGCAATTGAAGATGTTAAGACTTTCAAATTTGAAAAAATCATCTGTGACTCATATATAAATGACAAGCTTCTGAATGTTTATTTTCTCAACTGGCTCATTTTCATTTATATATCCATAATGAAAGCACAATGAAAATGATACAAATAAGGATACAAATAATATTTTAAGTTATAAAAATTTTGTTGTAACTATTTACAATATAGACCTTGACAACCGTTTTGTACTTTTGATCCATTTGGATCTATTATCTAAGTCAAGTTTAGTGTGAAGTATATAGGCAGACCTCATTTGAAACGTTAAAATGTTGAGCTATGGAGGAGGGACATGGTAAGTAAAGAAGAGCCATTAAAACTGGGAAGTAGAACTTTGAATAAGGACCTTGGGCTCCTTACGCAGTAGGTGTCCCGAAGTCATGAAGTTAATCTAAGGGGTTTAGATGGTAAAAACCTCTTCCTTCCCTATTTTTCCATTTTCAGGGTCAGGCCAGCACAAATCATGGTGAAGATAAACACAACTACAGATTTCATTCTCCTCGGACTCTTTAATCACACAAGGCCCCACCTTTTCCTCTTCATTGTGGTGCTGACCATAGCCGTTACTTCTCTGAATGGCAATGCCCTTATGCTTCTCCTGATTCTCCTGGACCGCCGGTTCCACACACCCATGTACTTCCTACTGAGCCAACTCTCCCTCATGGACATGATGCTGGTCTCCACCATTGTGCCCAAGATGGCTGCTGACTACTTGACTGGAAAGAGGTCCATCTCCCCTGCTGGCTGTGGGCTGCAGATTTTTGTCTCACTCACACTAGGTGGTGGAGAAAGTTTCCTCTTGGCAGCCATGTCCTATGACCGGTACGTGGCTGTTTGCCACCCACTGCGATACCCCGTCCTCATGAGCTGGCGGTTATGTCTGAGAATGACTGCGGGGTCTTGGTTCCTGGGGGCAGCTGATGGGCTCATGCAGGCTGCCGCTACCCTGAGTTTTCCATTTTGTGATGCACATGAGGTCGATCATTTCTTCTGTGAGGCCCCCATATTGGTGCGTTTGGCATGTGCTGACACATCGGTCTTTGAAAATGTGATGTACATATGCTGTGTGTTAATGCTCCTGGTCCCTTTTTCCCTTATCCTAACTTCCTATGGTCTCATCCTCGCCGCAGTTCTCCAGATGCGCTCTACAGAAGCCCGCAAAAAGGCTTTTTCTACCTGCTCCTCACATCTCTCTGTGGTGGGTCTCTTTTACGGTGCTGCTATTTTCATCTATATGCGACCCAAATCCTATAGGACAGCCAACCAGGATAAGGTTGTGTCAGCCTTTTATACTGTCTTCACCCCTGTGCTGAATCCCCTCATCTACAGTCTGAGGAACAGTGAAGTCAAGGGAGCCTTGAAAAAGTGGTTGAGGAAATATGCAAGTATAAAATCCTAGCAAACTTAGTCCTATTCTTCAAGGTTACCCAGTGCCAAGTGAATCTAAGAGTCTGTATTTGTTAACATTTTAATCATATTTTAATTATCTCTATTTTAGTAATGCAGGAAGAGAGTGTTAATCAGTATAATAGCTAATTTGATAATGTTAAGTGAGCCTACCAAATTGAGAGATACTGTTTCTTGAGCATACTGTATAGGTTATGCTTGCTCCCAGATAAGCACTCATATAGATGATTTTGTATTCTGTAACAATTATATGATATAAATACTTTGGGTCCCATTTTCTAATGAGGAAATGGAAGCAATAAAAGCTCAATGTTTTCCCAATATTACAAATTAATTGCTAAAACGTGACTCCAAAATTTGTCCCCTAACCAGGTACATTTTATTTCTGTCCAGTAATTTATTTTGAACTCTTTGTTATGTCTTTGCTGTAGACATAGAACTTAGGAAGTAAACATATGAATTCCATCAAAGACAAAAGAGAACATCAGTCTTTAGCTCTAATTTAAAATACAGGCCTCTGCTAAAGGAGAAACTTCATAATGTAAATATAAAATAATTGTCATTATTTTAAATTTTTTCTCCCATGTCTTTTATTTGGTGTTTGAAGGCAAAACTTTTTAATGCATGCAATTTTTCATTTAAATAATACATATGTTTCCCAGGCTCCAGTTGTAATTGCAATGGGCCATCTGTTTTGAAGTACACCATAATTAAATTTTTTCTTAGTGCCCACCATGTTTAAAGGTTATGTTGAGTTATGATGGACATGGGACCTATGGATATAAACGCAGATCCATAAGCATGCTTAGTCTTTTCTTTTAGTTTACATATTTATTTTGAGAGAAACAGAGACAGCGCCAGCAGGGTAGGAGTAGAGAGAGGGAGACAGAATCCCAAGCAAGAGCCGCACTATGAGCGCAGAGCCCAGTACAGGGCTCAAACTCAAGAAACGTGAGATCATGATCTGAGCCAAAACCAACAGCAAGACGCTTACTGACTGAGCCACCCAGATGCCACAGCATGCTTAGTATTACTACCTGATGATAGTGAGTTATCAAAACTGAGTAAGAACTATGAGTTTCTTGTAAGTTATGTGGTCACCTCACCTCTGCAAATTGGCAGACTATTAGAGCTATTTCTCATTCAGAAAATGGGCACTAAAAAGAGATATTCAGAATATGAGTGACTGAAAAGAGAAGAAATGGGAATATTTCTTCTATTAGATGAGATATTTCACAAAGATATACCAGGAAACTGTGGTCTCCAAAACCAAATTGGAATCAGAAATTGCATAACAAGTTTACTAAGTGAGTTTTGTGACAGAGGCTAACTGTATTGTAATTGTAACAAACTTAAAGAATACATTGTTTTGCATATACAGAGAGAGCTAACTCCAGAAAGAGCTTCTAGGAAAAATGATTCTCCAGTGTGAGTGTCTGAGGTATGAATGTCATATCAAGTTTTAGAGCAATGTGGGAAATTTCCAGCTATATGTAGAAATGCTAACACCAATATCAATGTATATTTATGATGTTAACTTAATCAGTGCATGTAGATCTGGGGAAGATATCAAGAGAGTTTATTTAGGAAATTCTACACTTCTGGGAAGAATTCAAGGATTTTAGGTCAGAGCAGTCATCTCTTCAGAACTAAGAGTTTGCTTGCTTTGTTTATTATTCTCCTTAGCCAGTGTTATGATTAAAAAAGGGAACATGATTTTAATATTCTGTCAATCATGGCATCAGAATGTTTTTCTCCTTTAAAAATGGATGTGACTGATACAAGTAAATGAAGTAGTGGAAATTTCATTATTTGCACCAGATTCATTTACCATCACAAAAATAGATTTTAGAACACATCAATTAGCAAATGGCATAGTAAGCCCATAAAATTCAATAAAGATAAAATATTTCAATGAGACAACTGTTGAGCCTGATATATAAGAAGAAAAGTACACAAAAACCAAATGTAATCTTTAAGAAGAAAACCAAAAACAATCACAGGATGAACATTATCTCTAATCAAAAGTAAGACATTAATAAAAACTGGCCAGATGCTTATGAAAATAGCTAACACTATAATAAAAAATATTGATGACAAGTCATCTGATCATAAAGAAGTTAACCCTGGAATAGACAATATAAAAACAATTTCAAATCATTTTAAAAAATGAAATCTTGGCATTTGCACCAGTGGAATGACCTGGGGGTATAATTTGTAAGAGAAAAACAATTACCATATGATGTGACTCCTATGTGGAATTTAAGAAACAAATCAAACAGCAAAAAAAAAAAAAAAAAAAAAAAAAGACAAAAAATGGACTCTTAAATACAGAGAACAAACTAGTGGTTGCAAGAGCGGAGTTGGGAGGGGAAATGGGGAAATAGATAGAAGGGATTAAGAATACACTTAAATTACTTTGAAGAGCACTAAGACATTTATAACTGTTGAACCATTTTGTACACTTCAAACTAATATAACGCTATATGTTAATTAAACTGCAATTTAAAAAACAATTTCTCAGGCAACAAAAAAAGTATGGCTGACACATTTTTTTGAATTTGTTAAATTATTATCACTGTTAAAAGAGTTTTTATAGTTTATTGTCAAGTTGGTTTCCATATAACATCCAGTGCTCTTCCCCACAAGTGCCCCCCACCATGACTATCACCCTCCTTCCCTTTTCCCCCTCCCACATCAGTTTGTTTTCAGTATTCAAGAGTCTCTCATGATTTGTCTCCTCCCTATCCCTAACTCTCCCCCCCCCCCGCTTCCTCTCCCCAGGGTCCTCTGTAAAGTTTCTCCTGTTAGAATATGAGTAAAAACATATGGTATCTGTCCTTCTCTGCCTGACTTATTTCACTTAGCATGACATCCTCAAGGTCTATTCATGTTGCTATGAATGGCCAGATTTTATTCTTTCTCATTTCCATGTAGTATTCTATTGTATAGTAAACCAAAGATGAAGTCAAAATTTCACCTTTCGCAGATGACATGATGCTCTACATGCAAAACCTGACCAATTCCACCAGAAGCCTACTAGAATTGATCCATGAATTCAGCAAGGTCACAGGGTACAAAATCAATGTACTGAAATCAGTTGCATTTTTATACACCAATAATGAAGCAACAGAATGGGAAATCCAGAAACTGATCACATTCACAATTACACACACACACAACAAAATAACATAAAATGCCTAGGAATAAACCTAACCAAACAGACAATAGGTTTCTTAACAGTGAATAAAACAATCAGCAAAACTAAATGACAACCAATGGAATGGGAAGAGATATTTACAAATGATAGTCTGATAAAGGGTTAGTATCCAAAATCTATGAAGAACTTACCAAACTCAACACCCCAAAAAAACAAAATAATCTAGTGAAGAAATAGGAAAAGTACATGAACAGACACTTTTCCAAGGAATGTATCCATAGGACTGACACATAAAAACTTTCTCAGCATCACTCATAACCAGGGAAATACAGATCAAAACCACAATGAGATACCACCTCACACCTGTCAGAATGTCTAAAATTATCAAGAAGCAATAGATGTTGGCAAGGATGAGGAGAAAAAGGAACCCTTATGCACTATTGGTGGAAATGCAAACTTGTGCAGCCACTCTGGAAAACAGTATGGAGGTTCCTAAAAAAAAACAAAAAAACAAAAACAAACTATCATACATCTCAATAATTTCACTAAAGGTATTTATCCAAAGGATACAGGAGTGCTGACCCATAGGGGCACATGCACCCCAGTGTTTGTAGCAGTACTATTGACAATTGTCAAAGTATGGAAAGAGCTCAAATGTCTGTTGACTTATGAATGGATAAAATGACATAGTGTATGTGTATATACATATACATACATACATACCTACATACATACATAACGGAATATTACTTGACAGTCAAAAAGAATGAAATCTTGCTATTTGCACAACGTGGATGGAATTAGAGTTTATTATGCAAAGCAAAATAAGTCAGGTAGAGAAAGAAAAATATATGATTTCACTTATATGTGAAATTTATGATACAAAACAGATGAGGATAAGGGAAGTGAAAATAATGTAAGAAAAGAGAGGGACACAAGCTGCAAGAGACTCTCAAAGAACAAACTGAAAGTTGCTGGTGGGGTGTTCGGTAGGGGGCAGCGAAAGAGCTACATGAGTGATGGGCATTAAGGAGGGCAGTTGTTGGGACCGGCACTGGGTGTTACATGTAAGTGATGAATCACTAAATTCTATTCCTGAAACCAGTATTACAGTATATATCAACAAATTTTGATTTAATTTAAAGAAATAAATGAAAAAAATTAAAGGTAAAAATGTTATAAAATACGTATGTGAAGTTAATTACTAATTATTGTGAATCTAGGTACCACTGTAACTCATCTTATCTACATTACATATTCAAAAAATGTTTTATGCTTTTTATTTATTTTTGAGAGACAGAGAGAGACAGTGCGAGCAGGGGAGGGTCAGAGAGAGAGGGAGATACAGAATCTGAAGCAGGCTCCAAGCTCTGAGCTAGCTGTCAGCACAGAGCCCGACATAGGGCTTGAACCCATGAACTATGAGATCATAACCTGAGCTGAAGTGGATGCTTAACCAATTAAGCCACCCAGGCGCCCCTACATTACATATTCAAAGAAACACATTACACAATGTAATATTACATTGGTAAATACAAAAACTACATATTTGAAATGATAAAAATCCATTAGTGTTGATTAGATCAACAGTGTGTCAATGTAATACTATAAATGACCCTGCTGATACGCAGACTATAGTATAATAATATATGTGTTGATGTAATTCTGACAGTAAAATATATTCTTACCAAAACATAATGCTACGAGTAATGGAAAAACTGTTTAATAGCACTTCAGCTTTTAAGTTTAAATTTGTTAAAAGTAAATGAAGTTAAAAATATATCTCATCAGCTATATTGCCATGTTTAAAATATTGAGTAATTATACCTAACTCTAGTTTACTATAATGCACAGTGGAACCTTAGACCTTTTAGAGTAGCCTTACTTTCCACATCTCATCTGTGTTACAGTTTTGTTTTTAAGTTACTGCCTTCGGTGGGACAACAGCTGGGATAGAAGTTTGCAGGGACTCCGAGCTGACTTTCTCCAATTTGATAAGTCTATTTCTTAAGATTTTTTGGAATCATTTGTATATTAGAAAGATTATTTTTTAAGTTGTTATTATATCCTTATCTTCATTTTGCCCACCTGAGGAGATTTTGGTTCTTTATGTGGGCATCCACGTACCAAGTTTGGGTCATCTTCTGGGTGATTGCTAGACTAGTAGGTATCATGTCCCAGGAGCGTGCTTCCAAGTCAATAAACTCTCCTTCACTAATTCAGGTTTTGACCTACATGATCAAACTCCCTCAGGATCCAATCCCACATGTATTCTACCATCTCGTGCTGGTCAAAGCAGGTAATATGTTTCAGCTTTGGTAATATAGTTCTTTTTCTCTTCTATCCAAACACAGCACATCTCTGCCTGAGTTATTCTATAACTTAATCTAATTTATCAGCCTAATGGCCAAGAGAAGAAATGAGGGTACATCATGAAGAAACACATGTCCTGAGGGGTAGGAGCCGCTGAATAACCTCTGATTAAGCAATTGCTGTGTAATAAAAAGATATTGGGCCAATTCAGTATGTTTAGAGGATTCAAAATATATAAGAATACAGGAAATTCAAGGGTACAAGTCCATACGTCCCCATTCCATGTACAACCCCTACTTTTTCTTAGCCAGGGCCTTGGCATAACAGATCTCTGTTGGTGGTTTAAGCTTCTTTGGAGTCCCACTACTTACTCTAGGAGCTCCTGGGCTCTGGCCTCTGTTTCCTCGAGTCTCCCACTGCAGGCGATGAGCCATTCCCAAGGATTCCCTCTGGCTTTTGAGTTTAACATGGCAATTATTACTTATATCTTCTGGTTATTTTTTCACAGTTTTAATCAACTTAGTGATATGTATCCTACTCCAGTTACAGTTACTATTTTCTTCATATTTCTCAAAAGCCCGACATATTCTACCAGCTAATGCATTTTCTTCCGTGCATTATCTCAATTCTCCACGTTTTTAAGTCTGTGTAAACATATGTATGTATGTATGCATTTTACCCAGAAATAACTAATATTCAGTGTTATATTGGCATCAGCTGTACGATATGATTATTCCATAATTCTATACATTACTAAATGCTCACTGAGATAAGTGTACGCTTAATGCCCTTTACCTACTTCACCATTTCCCTACCCACCTCATCTCTGGCAAACACCAGTTTGTTCTCTGTCTTTCAGAGTCTGATTTTTGTTTTGTTTTTTTATTGTTTGTTTTCTCTGGCTGTTTATTCTTTTGGATATAATTTATTATAAAATTAGCTTACATATAACTTGCAATGCTCATCCCAACAAGCGACTTCTTTAATGTCCATCACCCATTTCCCCTCTCTCCCATCTCCCCCATTCATTCTGTTTGTTTTCTGTATTTAAAAGCCTCTTATGGTTTGCCTCCCTCCCTCTCTGTGTCTATTTTTTCACCCTTCTCTTCCCCCATGGTCGACTGTTTGTTTCTTAAGTTCCACATATGAATGAAATCATATGATATATATCATATCTCTATTTCTATCTCTATCATATCATATCATAACGAATCATATCTATCTACCTATCTATATCTATATCTACATATCACATCACATCTTCTTTATCTTTTCATCTATGAATGGATACTTGCACTGTTCCCATATCTTGATTATTGTGTATAAGGCTACAATAAACATAGGGGTGCATATATTTTTTCTATTTTTTTACTTCATTTACTATTTTAATTTATTTTTTGTCTTTATTTTATCTCAATGGAGAGAGACAGAAAGTGAGTGGGGGAGAGGCAAAGAGAGAGAGGGAGACACAGCATGTGAAGCAGGCTCCAGGCTCTTGGCTGAAAGCCCATGTGGGGCTCGAAACCATGGACCATGAGATCATGACCTGAGCCGAAGTTGGACACTTAACCGACTGAGCCACCCAGGAGCCCCTTTATTTTTAATTTAAATTTGGGAGAGAGAGAGAGAGTGCAAGAGAGAGTGAGAGCCAGTGACTAAGGGAGAGGGGCAAAGGGAGAGATAGAGAGTGACAGAAACAGAAACAAAAAGAGAGAGAGAGAGAGAGAGAGAGAGAAACTTAAGCAAACTCCATGCTCACCACAGAGCCTAATACAGGGCTGGATCCCATGTCCCTAGAGCCATGACCTTAGTCAAAATCAAGAGTTGGATGTTCAATAGACTGAGCCACCCAGACACCATATAAATGTTTAATTGCTTTTACAAATACCATGTAGTGGAATTACTGTCACTGTTTATTGTTTCAAAAGTTGAACCTTCACCTTGTAGCAGGGACTCAGTTCTCTACATATATCCAATGACAGGGACCTCATTGAATTATGGGATCCTAATGATCAACTTTGAATGTCCAGCACAAGCTTTGGGTTATCCAGTAGGGAAGCCTGAAAATGTGATAGCCTTTTAGAGTTGGCCTCATCTCGTTGGCATGGATGTATTTTTTACAGTCCTATACTCATCAAACATTAGTGGGCTTAATTTGGCAAGGAAACAAATAATTCAGGAAAAGAATAACCAGGCAGCATATAAATAGTTGGTGTTCTGAGCACAGTGATGATATTAGCATAAGTATTTGGAGTTTTCAATAGCATGTGATCAGTGACACACAGAAGAAATTTGTCCAATATTGGAAATGAGAGCTAAAGTTTGAGACTGTGTAGGAATGAGTTAACAGAGCAGATCTTAGACAGTAGTATATTGAAATACCTGCCTGTAGGGGTGCCTGGGTGGCTCAGTTGCTTAAGCATCCAACTTAGACTCAGGTCTGATCTCACTTTGAGTTTGAACTCTGCATCGGGCTCTGTGCTGAGAGCTCAGAGTCTGGAGCCTGCTTCAGATTCTCTGTCTCCCTATCTCTCTGACCCTCTTCCTGCTCACACTCTGTTTCCCTCTCTTTCAAAAATGAATAAACCTTTTAAAAAAATACCTGCCCATATGACCAGACCTTAACTGGAATCTAGGAGTTTGTCTCTCTCTGCGTTGCTGGTGAACAATCAACTAATGATGGTGCTTCATTGCGCTTCAACCATTAGCACAATCATTGTGGTTTATGCTAAACATCTTTATGCCTTCTTAAAGCCTGAAACTTTTGGAGGCACTAAGCAGAAGGAGCCTAGGCTCTCTAATAGGCTTTCTGGAGAAGGGGGTGTGTGCACAAATGGTGTTATGTTTTTATTGCTAGGAGGAAGTATACTCCCTGTGACCCCTCCTGGATAGTGAGGACATGAGGAAAACTGCAAATGAATTCCTCTAGACTCTATCTTTTCCCTTTATATACCTACTATTTATCCTAAATACGTAATTACAAAAAAAACCTTTCTTCTGAACAGAGTTACATAATGTTACCAGTGAATTATTCTTGAGAATTTCCAAATGAGTGCATGGATTGAGGGGCCCACAAAAGATATATGTGATAGTAATGATACCAAACAAAAGGAAGCTGTAGTATTTTGTTTACAAATCCAGACATGGATTGACCTAGTTAGGTCATTGATGTTATTAACAATATAATGTTTTGAATAGTGAATCATAAATACTAAATTGATAATAAAAGGAAGCCAAGGAAGTTAAATCTGGAAAGGTTGATGACAGGAAGTAATGAATGACAGCTCCTTATGAGAATAAAGAAATATATAATATGAAGATGCTTAGATAATAAATGCTTAAGATTATATTTTTTTGAAGAGGGATATTTTGTTGTAATAAAATCAATATTGGTATGTGGCTTTTTTTTAATGATTTCTTCTCTTTTACAGATGCTTAACTTTGTGGGAAAGGCTTGAGTGAACTAAAAGTGTCAGGTTTAAGCTGGTTACCCAGAGCTAAAAAGAGGGTATTGAATTAAGATCAAATTAGAAAACATGGAGCAAACACATTAAGCTAGACTCGGTCTCTATATGTGGAAAAAAATGAACTGTAAAGAATTCACATCACCCATGTTAAGTTGCCAAATTAGAGATGAAATTCTTGTTAACAGAAAAGTAAGTAAATCTTGTACTTATATTTTTAATAATCTCATCAAATAATTTCAGAAAGGATATTGCATATCATTATATACAGTTTTAAAATATTTTTGATATTATAGATACTCCAAATACTGGGTACATTGGATTAATATTATTTTACCAAAATAGCTTATATTGTGTCAATGAGTGTTCAATGATGTTTTTATTTCTCAGTGGAGGATACAATATAGACTCCTTAGTTTGTAATGAGACACTCACAATGAATCTCTACAGATATTTATTTCTAATTCTATAGGGATGCCTCATGCACCAAAAAAAAAACAACCATGTATACTCAGCACTAAGTCAGACTAAGTCCAGTGCTGCTCGGCTGTAGGTCTTTGTGTGTACATTGTATTCTTCTGTCATTATATTACAACCATTGTTTCCAAAAAGTATTCCAATTTATATTAACAGAATATCACAAATCTCAACTCTGCAAGGACACCATCCCAGGGATTTCAACTGCAATAATTCCTACCTATTACAAACTTTTTTAAGTGAACTACTCCAATGGCCTGCAACAGTTTTTAATTCATGTGTGACAAATTACTACAAGCTCAGTGCCTTAAATTTATACCCACTTACTATACTACAGTCATGAGACAGAAGCACAGGTAGAGTTGGGTGGATTCTCTCCTTAGTTGCTCACAGTGCAGCCAGGGCATTAGCTAGACTGGAGGCTATGTAGAAAAACCCATTGGTAAGTTCATTCATGTGGTTTGTAGAATTCTGATCCTCATGACAATCAGACTAAAGTTACTGCTTTCTTACTGATTGTCAGCCAGAAGAGGATCTCAGTTCCTAGAACATGCTCCTTGGACGTGGCTTCTCCACCTTCAAAGACAACCATGACATGCCAAATCTTCTAAGCATTCAAATCTACGTTCCCCCCCTCTTATTACTATCCAGAGAAAACTCTTTACTTTAAAGGATTTATATGATCAGATAAGGCCCACCAGGTAAGATCCCAAGTGAAGACAATTGACTTTTGACCTTAATTACATTTGTAAAATATCTTTTGTCCATAATATGGAACCATTGGAGCAACATCCTATAATTGCTTTGGGGGAGTAATCTTGGGCAGCCATGAGAATTATACTGATCACAACCTTTTAAAATGTATTACAATTTTGGGTGTCTCAATCAGTCAACCCTCCAACTCTTGATTTCAGCTCAGGTCATGATCTCACAGTTTCTGACAGTGCAGAGCCTGCTGGGATTCTCTCTCTTTCTTTCTCTTTATATCCCTCCCTCACTCATCCTCTCTCAATGAGTGCGTACATACATAAGCATTAAAAAATAAAATAAAAAATAAAAACCAACTCTATGAAAAGATATTATAATTTCCCTGCACTTTCTTATTTCTCTCCTGCTTAATTAAAAATTATTTAAATCAGAAATAATACAGTGCCCACTTTTTTGGAGGGTTACATTTCTACAGTTTATGTTATGTTATGTTATGTTGTGTTGTTATGTTATGTTATGTTATATTTTGAGTTTCTATCCTGAATCCTTTTCTTTAAGTTATTTAAATTCAAATTAGTTAATATATAGTGTAATAATGGATTCAGAAGTATAACCTAGTAAATCATCACTTACATATAGCACCCACAGTGCTCACTTTTAACCCCTTTGAAAAAGTTTATTGTTTCTCATATAGTTTGCATTCAATAAATATTTATTTGAATTAATGAATTGATTAAGTAATAGGAAGGAAATGACTCCACAGAATGAGGATTCCACCAAATTATTACTATTTGCAATTATAAAGGGTCACAAGTGAAAACCAAATGGGAAACTAAAGAAACAGTATTTTAGCACACGTTAATTTTTATAATAATGACATGCAAATGAGGTAAATATGCAATAGGGATATATTCTATGTATGGAAGAAAAGAATTGTATCAACTAGGAAAAAAAGTGGGTTAACAAAACTAAAACCTAAATGATCTAACAAGTGGAGGTATAAAAGTTTAAAAAAGCTAAAAATATATACTTTTCAAAGTTTATTTGTGTGTGAATAAAACAAAATTAATAAATACATATCACTAGATGAATGTGAATATTACCCATATATGCAAAACACAGTCAATATATTTTAGACCTCATAATTATTAAGAACTTCATTCTTGCCAAGTTATGTACAACATGTACATAAACATTAATTCTCACACCTATTATGTTATTATCATTTTTATCCCATTGGACAGCTAAATACCACATGTACATAAACTTGTTCATTCTCACAGCTATTATGTTACTATCATTTTTATCTCATTGGATAGCCAAAGAAATTGAAGCCTAGAACTTATGATTATTTTTGCCCCTGATTACATATCTAGTGACAAATGTGAGTTGTGAACATTGTAGTGCAGAATTTTTGTCTGCTGTGTAACATTCAAGGAAAGAAATAAATAGTCAAGTCTGCTTTTTGTTTTCATAGACAATTAAACTAGGCAAAGTTTGAGGGGAAAATGAACTAAATATTTTTGGAATTTCTTCAGGATTATGCTTCAAAATATATTTATCAGGACAATCATAAATATGTCTGCAAAAGGGGGACTTAATATTCCAAACTCTCCAAAGTGGAGAGGCACTAGGAAACTTTGTTAAGTAACTTCATGGATGCAAATCATAAAAATATTGACTTGGAAGTAAACATTGAGGAGTCCTTATTGAGAAATAACCATGAATGAGATAATCTTCACCAAGATTTATATTAAAATATAGAAAGTATACACAGAGGAAAATATAATCAAACATAAAAAAGAAACTTCAACAAAGGCATGGTTATCTTCATGTCAAAAGGTAACATACTGACAGTAGCAAGACAAAATAGGAAAAAGGAATTAGATAAATAGTCTATTTATGTTAGCGTCAAAAAGAATAAAATACTTGGCAATAAATTTAATAAGTGAAAGATTTGTACACCTATAAATTACAAAATATTGAAAGAAAGAAATGTTAAACATGGGAGAAGGGAAGAAAAATAAGATAAAAACAGGGAGGGAGGCAAATCATAAGAAACTCTTTTTCATAGCTTTAATTTAATCTTTTAATTATACAGTAAATACAGAATAGAGGAGAGAACAGTTTAAACCTAAACAAATATGCCTCTACTTTTGCTACCAAAAGAAACTCTTAAATAAAGAGAACAAACAGGGTTGCTGGAAGGGATGGAGAGGTAGGCTAAACAGGTGATGGGCTTTAAGGAGAGCACTTGTTGGATGAGTACTGGGTGTTATATGAAAGTGATAAATCACTAAATTCTAATCCTAAAACCCTCATTACACCATATGTTAACTAACTAGGATTAAAATAATAAACAAACAAATATATTAAAGAAATGTTAAAAGAAAGAAAATTTTAAGATATCCTATGCCTATGACTTGTTAAGACTTATTGTTGTTAATATGCAAATTTCCCAAAAATTGATAAATAGATGCAGCAGCATCTCTATAAAAACACAAAGTGATTTTTTTCAGAAATTCATAAATTGATCCTAAAATTTATATGGAAATCCCAGAGACCCAGCATACCCAAAATGATTTTTACCAAGAATAACAGAGGATCACACTTCCTGATTTGTAACTCATAATGAGGCTATAGTAATCAAGTCATTTCAGAATTAATATAAAAGTTTATATATATAGATCCATGAAGTAGATTTAATGATCAATCAATCAATCAATAATCAACCAATTTCAACAAGCATAGAAAAACAGTTTAATGTAGAAATCATAGTCTCCTCAACAAATGGTACTATGACAACTGGCAACACAATGAATTTGGATCCTCACCTCAGGCCATATAAAAACATTATTTCAAATAAACCAGTGACATAAATATAATAAATAAATTATAAAACTCTAAAAAGAAAACATAATTTTTGACCTTAGATGAATTTTTCCTACATATTACCAAAAGCATACACTTATTAAAAATATTCTACTTGTACAACTTATTGCTAGTTTGATTAAAGGGATGTGAAAGATTGTAATCCATAGCACATATTATTAATGCATAAAGTCTATTTTCATAAAATAAATTATTTTATAAAAAACAATATATTACAAAAAGATTGGATTAAAATTATATGGACAAAAATCAAGATAGTGTACATGAAACAAGCAAGAATTACTTTCAGTTTTTAAGTATATAGATTTTTCAAGTATAAAAATTACAATAAATTAATAACAGTCCGGTTAAACCCAACCATGGAAACTCCATGGAATAATGGAATTGGCATAGGACAAATTAGAAACCATGAATTCAGGGAATCCGGGCAAGAAGGGCTGAATCCTAAGGACTCTGATCCTCAAGAGCCTGGGAGGAAAAGATATGGAGTTCACTAAGAAGACAGCCTCATAGGTGCATGATTGCGAACTGGAGAAGATAAAAATGAGCTCGGACATGGAGGCACAGAAGGGAGGGAGCCCCCTTTGTGGAGAGACAAAGGGAAGAGAAAGAGCATCTGAGGAATCTTAGAACGGTCCCTGGAGAAAGGAAAAAGTTGACCTAGGTCAGAGAGGCATCCTCTCATCCCATCTCTAACCACAGGGCTTTAGAGAGAGATTCTATCTCTAACTGTGGAGCTTTCTTTGGGTTGGGTGCCCCGGTCCCAAAAATTCCCTCTGGAATAGATGCTACACAAAGGACACATTTGGCCTCAGGAGGAACCAGTCCCCTACTCAATCCCCTGCTAGCAGGTACCCCAGCTTGGCAGATTATATTTCGGGCAGTGTCACTTGTGCACCCGGAGTTAGATCTGGAAATAAGGCTGGGTGTGGGACATAGCACATGGCCCACCTTGGCTGCCCCACAGCACAGTGAGATCAGACCCAAAAGAGTGATTTGCAATGCCAGGTTCTAGAAGGGACTGGGGGTATCGCCAATTTTTTCCCGACAACCACCAAGGCGAGGCCTCAGGGAGCAGCTCTGTAGGACCCATAGAGGAGGTGATACCGGCCTACACCAAGCCATGCCCATCTGGGCTGGGTAGCTGCTTTGTTACTGGAGCCTAGATAGATGCTTAAAAACATCCCCTCTCCCAAGATCAGCACTGATGCATTGACTTGAAAAACTCTAGATCAATTCTTGTTATTCAGATATATTCTCTCTTACCTCATTTTTATCTCTCCCCTCCTCTGGACCAGGTGTTCTGGTGATAGGGTTGCTTAAACAGGCATATATAATCCATTCTCTTGATGCATGTTCTACACCTCCATCATTACCTTCCTTTCTCTCTCTCTCTAAAATAATCAGACTATAAGGTTTCTGTGGGTATCATTATCTTTGATATTTTTTGTTTGTTTCTTTGTTTGTCCTCTACTCCTGCCATATTCTCCTTTTTCTCTATCTGAATTAAGCCTTCTGGTCTCTCTATATGGTCAATGCTCAATGTTCAATTTCTCACGCTCCCCACCATGCTCTCTATCTGTATATGCTCTTCCATCAGCACTGCCTCCACTCTGCTTTTGATCTGTGTCTGGTATTTCTGGTTGTATACTTTTAGACTGTCCTTTGTTTGTTTTTGTTTTTGTTTTGTTTTGTTTGCTTGTTTGTTTGATTTGTTTGTGTTTGCATGCTTTTGTTCCCTATTTGTTTGTCTGACTTTTTCTTTCCAGGGCTACCTCAAGACACAAACCAAAGTACACATGGTGGAGAGTCTCAAATATCACTACAAGTAGGGAAATAAAATAGTCAAAGTCTCAACAAAACAGACCAAGGAACACCATTAAAAGAACACTTTCTGAATGGATAGGCCCAGGACAGTGAATGAGCCTCCTTTAATATAGCAGTACTCTAAGGTGCAGAGCACATAACGAGCTTTTAAAACTGACAAGAGACAGAAAGCAAACCAAAATGATGAAACAGAACTCTCCTCTAAAGAAATCACACTAAGAAGTGACAGCTACAGAATTGCTCAAAACAGACATAAGCAACATAACTGAGCAAGAATTGAGACCTTTAGTAATAAAATTAATCTCTGGGCTTGAACAAGGCATGGAAGACATCAGAGAAGTTATTGATACAAAGACTAGGGAACTTAAGAATAGTTGTGATAAATTAAACAATGCTATAAATGAGGTGTATAATAAAATGGAGGTAACCACTACACGGATTGAAGAGGCAGAAAGGAGAATAAGTGAATTAGAAGACATAATTATAGAAAAAGTGGAAGCTGAGAAAAAGAGAGACAAACTGATCCAGGAGCA